>NC_138382.1:26423936-26444850 GCF_054177405.1 Leptonychotes weddellii | reverse complement strand
ACCTATGGGATACTGCAAAGGCGGTCCTAAGGGGGAAATACATAGCCATCCAAGCCTCCAAAAAATGCTGGGAAAATGGGGCAGATATATACAGAAGAATGAAACTCGACCATTCTCTTACACCATACACAAAGATAAACTCAAAATGGATGAAAGACCTCAATGTGAGACAGGAATCCATCAAAATCCTAGAGGAGAACACAGGCAGTAACGTCTTCGACCTCAGCTGAAGCAACTTCTTTCAAGACACATCTCCAAAGGCAAGGGAAACAAAAGCGAAAATGAACTTTTGGGACTTCATCAAGATAAAAAGCTTCTCCATAGCAGATGAAACAGTCAACAAAACTAAGAGGCAACCCACTGAATGGGAGAAGATTTTTGCACATGACACTACAGATAAAGGGCTGGTAGCCAAGATCTATAAAGAACTTCTCAAACTCAACACCCAAAAAACAAATAATCAAGTCAGAAAATGGGCAGAAGACATGAACAGACACTTCTCCAAAGAAGACATAGAAATGGCTAACAGGCACATGGAAAAATGTTCATCATTAGCCCTCAGGGAAATTCAAATTGAAACCACATTGACATACCACCTTATACCAGTAGGCGAAAATTGAGAAGGCAAGAAACAACAAATGTTGGAGAGGTTGTGGAGAAAGGGGAACCCTCTTACACTGCTGGTGGGAATGCAAGTTGGTACAGCCACTTGGGAAAACAGTGTGGAGGTGTTTTTGGCCTCAGAAAATTAAAAATAGAGCTACCCTATGACCCAGCAATTGCACTTCTGGGTATTTACCCCAAAGACACAGATGTAGTGAAAAGAAGGGCCGTATGCACCCCAATGTTCATAGCAGCAATGTCCACAATAGCCAAACTGTGGAAAGAGCCAAGATGCCTTTCAAGAGACGAATGGACAAAGAAGATGTGGTCCATATATACAAAGGAGTATTACTCAGCCAGAAAGGATGAATACCCAACTTTTGCATCAACATGGATGGGACTGGAGGAGATTATGCTAAGTGAATTAAGTCAAGCAGAAAAAGTCAATTATCATATGGTTTCACTTATTTGTGGAACATAAGGAATAGCATAGAGGATATTAGGAGAAGGAAGGGAAAAATGAACAGGGGGAAATTGGAGGGGGAGACAAAGCATGACAGACTATGGACTCTGAGAAAAAAACAGTTTTAGAGGGGAGGGGGATGGGTGGATGGGGTAGCCCAGTGATGGGTATTAAGGAGGGTATATATTGCATGGAGCACTGGGTGTTATGTGCAAACACTGAAAAATGGAACACCGCATCAAAACTAATGATGTACTACTGTATGGTGACTAACATAACAAAAGAAAGGAAAAAAAAAAACCTGAAGTAAAATATTAATTTTTTTTTTTTTTAAGAATTTTTTTATTTATTTGACAGAGAGAGACACAGCGAGAGAGGGAACACAAGCAGGGGGAGTGGGAGAGGGAGAAGCAGGCTTCCCGCTGAGCAGGGAGCCCGATGCGGGGCTCGATCCCAGGACCCTGGGATCATGACCTGAGCCGAAGGCAGACGCCCAACGACTGAGCCACCCAGGCGCCCCTAAAATATTAATTTTTTTGATTATCCAAAAATAAAACAAAATAAAATCTAGTTTGTGTAATATTTGTTAATTTCCATTGTATAAATACTGCCACCACAGGCCATTTCCAGCTACCAGTGTAACATTACTGAATGTAGGGTTGGGAAGAGATATACACAACTGGCTGTTGTGAACTGTTGCAAACTAACTTTAGCTATCTCTGTAGAGATCTCAAAATCATTATGTTGAGCAAAAGAAACCACAGTATACACTGTATTATCCCATTTAGATGACATTCAAGATATCATGTTGCATATAACAGAGGTGTGTTTCTTTTGATTGCTGAGTAGTATTTCTTTTTATGAACATACGACCATACATTTATCCATTCATCTGATGATGAACATCTGTCTTGTTTTCAGTTTTTGGCTATTTCAAATAATGTTAGTATGAACATTCTTGCGCACGCAAACACACACAAGAATATACATTTAGAAAAGTTGAAAATCAAATGTTCATTAGAGGGGAAAAAAAGGACAGCAAATCAAACCCCCAAAGTTGAAAGAAGGAAGTAATAGAGTAGAAACCATTAAGACAGAAAACAAATATACAAGAGAAAAATCATCAAATTCAAAAGTTGGGTCTTTGGCCAGGAGACAATTCAAATGAAATAGCCAAGTGTTTTGAAAAACACAAATTAACAAAACTGACAGAAGAATGAAAATCTGAATGTTTCTCTCTTAAAGAAACCTAATTTAAAATCTTCCCTACACAGAGAAATTGGGATCCTAAAGCCTGCACTTCAAGAATTCACCTCAAGGGAGGCCTGGGTGGCTCAGTTAGTTAAGTGTCTGCCTTCAGCTCAGGTCATGATCTCAAGGTCCTGGGATTATGTCTCACATCAGGCTCCTTGCTCATCAGCGAGCCTGCTTCTCCCTCTGCCTACCACTCCCCCTGCTGTGCTCTCTATTTCTGATAAATACATAAAGTCTTAAAAAAAAATTCACCTCAAAACTTTCAGTGAATGAGGGCCACTCAGGTGGCTCAGTCAGTTAAGCATCCGACACTTCATCTCAGCTCAGGTCTTGATCTCAGGATCATGAGTTCAAGTCCCATACTGAGCTCCACACTGGGCGTGGAGCCCATTTAAAAAAAACCGGGGCGCCTGGGTGGCTCAGTCGGTTAAGCTGCTGCCTTCGGCCCAGGTCGTGATTCCGGGGTCCTGGGATCGAGTCCCACATCAGGCTCCCTGCTGAGCGGGGAGCCTGCTTCTCCCTCTCCCTCTACCTGCCGCTCCCCCTGCTTGTACTCTCTCTAATAAAAATAAAAAATCTTTAAAAAAAAAAAATCATGTATTGCATGGAGCACTGGGATGTTATACGCAAACAATGAATCATGGATCACTACATCAAAAACTAATGATGTATTGTATGGTGACTAACATAATAAAAAAAAGAAAAATGAAAAAAGATAATTGAAAAATAAGAGAAAAAGAAATGTAAAAACTTCAGTGAATGAGAGACGCCTGGGTGGCTCAGTCAGTTAAGCATCTGCCTTCAGCTCAGGTCATGATCCCAGGGTCCTGGGATCAAGTCCTGCATTGGGCTCCTTGCTCCTTTACTTAAAGAAGTAAAAGTAGGAATTAAAATAAGCAACAAGAAATTATCAGAGAATTTCAAAGAACCATCTTTTAAATTCAGATTTTGTCTAGGGAAATTTGAAAATGAAACAAAGGAACTTTTTGAAATAAAAAAGTATAAACACAAAAATAAAATACTCAATGAATAGCTTAAATAGTTAACTGTACATAGGAAAAGGCAGAGCTGAGGAAATTTCAAAGAACTCAGTTCAAAAAGATAAAAGTACAAAATGTATGGAAGAGAGTATAAAGAGAGTTTAAAGACCAATGGAAGACAGACAATCTAACAACCAACTGGAGCTTTAGAAAATAAGAATACAGAAGAGGGGTAGGACAACAGTGATGATGGCAATATTTGAAGACATAATGGCTATTTCCCAGAATTAATGAAGGACACAAATCCTCAATTCAGGAAGCCCAAGAAAATAAATTAAGAAAGCCATACTTGGGTACAACATAATAAAACAATAAATTATCAAAGGCAAAAAGAAAATCCTACAAGCAGAGAAGGAAAAATAAAGATTACATATACAGAAATAACAAAAGAGTTGAAAGATTTTTGAATAGCAACAAAGTAAACCAGAAGCAGTATCATTCATGAATGAGGATGAATTAATGTCCTTTTCAATTGGATGAAAAAAGCAAAACTGCTTCTAACTAAAGTAAAAACTTCTAAAGTGTCTTCTGCTTGCACCTAAGATGAAGTAATAAGGAATCAGATTTACTCTTCCACCTAACAAACCAAAAAAATTCTGACAAAATAGATAAAAGAACAGTTTTCAGGAACCTAAGCATCAAGCAAAGGACCGTGACCTCTGAGAAATGGGAAACAGACAAGGTGAGCCCAACAACTGTGGCAGTTTATTGCCTGCAGAGAGTTTCCAAGTCATGATGCAGGGAGGGAAAACCCAGGCATAGCCCAGCAAACTCCAGGAGTTGAGAAGGGCCAAGAGTTCAGAGATATCAAGGAACCTAGAGTCTGCAGGGCATAATACCAAAGAGGAGAGAGAGCTGAATAAAGTGAGAATACCAAAGATGTACAGAGGGTCCCCCCCTTGAACATTCAAAGTACTAACTAGTGCATACATATAAGGAAACAAGCCAAGGCTGGGTAGGAGGGAAACATCCAAAAGATTAGAAAACAGTAGCTATTTCCAGCAGCCATACTCAAAGAACTCACAATTCATGGAACATCTAATAGAATGCTTGGCAGTAGAGAATAATTAGCCCTAAATTGAGCATTCCTCTGGACCCAGATAACAAACCCTAAAAGATCCAAAATCTGTTTCCAAGTAATTTAACTGCATTCTAGAAAAATGCTCAAGAAGATTTATAGGAATAAAATATAGGAATAAAAATATCTAGCATCCTCCAAGATAAAACAATGTTTGGCATCTAAATCAAAACTGACAGGCATGCAATGAAGCAGAAACACATGATCCATATGAGAAGAAAAATCGATCCACCAAAACTGGTCCAGAAATGAAACAAATGTTAGAATTAACAAAGAAGACCATTAGAGTAGTTATTGAAACCATAATCCATATAGTCAACAAATTAAGTAGAGACATAGAAGATATAAAATAGACACCAATCAAACTCTGTAAGACGAAAACTATTATGTCTGAGATGAAAATTTACTCAGTGGTACTAATGGCAAATTACACACGGCAGAAGAAAGGATTAGTGAACTTGGAAGACAGTAATAGAAACTATCCCAATTTAAAGATATAGAGAAAATACTTCTATAGTATATATTTCAGGAAGAGAAAAATGATCACAGAAAGAAGTTCTAAGATGTAAGGATTAGAGAACAAATCAACTGTTAATCATGTGGGTAAATAAATATTATATTACAAAAAATAGTAATAATAATGTCTAGTTTGGGGATAAAAAATGAGACAGAGCTTAAAGAGCTAAATTATTATTCAACAGTAATATTTAAGACTGATGAAGTAGAAGAGATCAAAATTAAGAACAGACATAGAACATGTAACTTCCAAATCAGTAGAAATGTTAGTTGTAAGAGAACTAAATTTTCATCTTCCACATGGATGTCAACAGATAATGCCAAAGTGAAATATCAAGAAATAGCAATATAGGGTGCCTGGGTGGCTCAGTTGCTTAAGCAACTGCCTTTGGCTCAGGTCATGATCCTGGAGTCCCAGGATCGAGTTCCACATTGGGCTCCCTGCTCAGCAGGGAGTCTGCTTCTCCCTCTGCCTCTCCCCCCTCTCATGCTCTCTATCATTCTCTCTCTCAATAAATAAATAAAAATCTTTTAAAAAATAAAAGAAAGAAAAAAGAAAGAAATAGCAATATAAGCATGTAGTTAGAAATGTGGAAATAATTACTAGAAGAAATACCTAAAAGTTAAAGGAGCATGTTTCTGACTCATGGCCTCGAAGTTGAGCTGAAGGAAGGCTGCTGTCTTTCATAGAAGCCTTAAGGGTACTATCTGACTTTTAAACTAAAAAGCTTGTAAAATGAAAAAAAATTCTCAAATCAACTTTTCGAAAGCTAAAGAATATACACCAGGTACTATTAAAGAGCCTGTTTATATTAAATTTATAGATACTGTGTTTCTTACCATGAAAACAAGTTTCTCTACACTCCAGATGCTGAGAAGAGTGTCATTTCTTCTTTAATATTCTGCTGTTGACTACTGAAAAGGTTTTTGAATTATTTCTCATGGACTATAACTCAGAGTTCGTTTAAAAGTTTGGCATAGAAAACTGTATCTGTTGGAATATCAACCTATCAAAATGCAGATTCATTTAATACTCTTAGCATTAAAACTGATTTTGCTCAACCTTGTCACAATCAATTATGTTTCTGCAGAAGTGAAAGAATAACAACTTAGTGCTTGAGAAAGAAAATCAAAGGGGAAATTGGAAGAGATCAAAACACTTTTATGAACTTATTTTTACCTAAAATAGAGATAGGCAACCTTTGGCCGATACAGGTTAGTGATACAGTAATTTCTGAAATTACTTATTCAACTTATCGATAGGGACACTAAGGACATAGAAGGGTAGGAAAACTTCCTCAGGCATATACTGGATTAGTGTAAGTGCCAGAAATACATAGTTTGCCATTGGTAGCCCCAAACGAAGCATCAATTGGCTTACTCTTGGAAGAAGAAGAAAATTAGGCAATGGTGTAATATACACATTCTACTGGCTCAAGTGCCTGCAATATGACGTAGTTGGGGTATGATATGACAATTTTGACATAGTTGGGGTATGATACTGCCAATTGTGGGGATTGCCTGCAGTTACTCAAGGGCTGCTACTCACACTTCTGTTCCCTATAAATTGTATCTTTTGATGGAATGAGTACTGAAAAGACATGAGATAGAGAAACAAAGTCCAGTTTGGTATAGGCCAGCACGCCACAGAATAGTTCCTTAGAACTAGAACTGTGAGTCTCTCTCCCGATCCTTAATAGTGCGGTATACAGGAAATGGGAGCTTATTGAAGAGCTCTAGAGTTAATGTTTATAATCTACTAATTTTTAAAACCTTTGTCAAACACTTAAAATATAACTAAAAATTTATTTTAATGCTGTATTATGAAATGCTGAAGCAAACCACATTTTGCTGACAAGGACAGATAAAATTTACCAGCTTTCAAAGTTATTTTCAATTTAAAAATGTGTCCAAAAGTACAATACTAAAGTCAGATCCAGTAGTGCATTCTTCTAAAATGTTAGTTCAAAACATTATCCCTTCACTCCAAGATAGCTGCTATTAAAAGTTTGTGCTCTTTTCACAATGTTTACATATATCAAATCAGCACATTATATACTTTAAATATCTTACAATTTTGTCAATTATATACTTCAGTAAAGCTGAAAAAAATGTAAAAAAAAAATTAAGCCTTCAGTGTCGGGGAGATGCTAAAAGACTGTCTGAGGATAGTTACAGAAACCACACTGGCTAATTAAAAAGAAAAGAAAAGGTAAACAACACCAAATGAACAAAAAAGGTGGTCTAAAAATTTTTTTTGCCTGGACAGGCTCTCATTTTTGATGTTCTTCTTTACTGGCTTACAGAGTGTTTACCTGTGTGAAATAATAACAGAAGCTACACCCAAGGTTATTTCAGTCATGTATAACTTAGCAGGAACATTGCTAATAAGTAAACAGCTTTACAAAAAAAAAATGTTTTAAAGTATCCTAACTTTATTAAAAAATAAAGTATCTTAAATTTACTAGTTTTATAAATGTTTATTGAATGCTTACCATGTGTGAGGACACAAAGAGATGAAAGCATGGACCCCATTCTTTAAGAAGTTACAATCTAGTAAAAAAATATATAGATGCTTTAATCCAAAATAATCTATCAATTAAGGAAACAATACAATGTATGCAAATTGATGGCATGAAAAAGGAAAGTAAGGCATTTATTTATACTTTCTAAAATAAATAATAAATAATATTATGTTCGGAAAACCAACCATTCATATTAGGTGTTCAGTCAAGCTTCCTACTTAGCTGCCAACAAAAGAATCACTTCTGGCTAAAGCAGAAAAGGAATCTACTTAACGATGAGCAGAAGTTTACAAAAGCCCTATTAAGGGCCAAGGATCCAAACTTAGAGAAGGTATGAAAATATGAATCCCAACCATATTTTGAGAGCTTCTACAGGAAAAACTAGACTGCCACCACTATTTGACACCTCTAATACTAAGAACCTAGAAAACCAGAAGCTCCTACCATCATCTTTGCCAAAAGATACACTCCCCTGCCCAAGATTGCCAACTCATGTTGCTCCCACACAATTTCAAGTGTGAAAGTGTATGACTGGTCATATGCCTCTATCTTAGCTGTGAGTGGGAATGAGAATATATATTTTCTGGCATCTATATTGGGAAGTCAGGACTTGTAATATAGGAAATTGCCAAAATGCAGGGAAACTATCCAAAATGTTGGGTGGTCACAAATAATGAATGTCTACTGCATTAAGTCATTGTTAATTTATGGTGCAAAGAATCTGAAAATAAGTCACTTATTCATAAGTCATAGTTTTTATTTCACAAAAAAATGTAGAAAATATTTTTAACTCCAGTGATTTCCAAATCAATAAAATACCACTAAGCTTATAAAAATATTTGAAACAAGAGGATAAAAAACATACACACTATTTCTGGAATCCAAACAGTTTTGCAAAAAAAGAATGGTGAACAGGTCCAATATTTTTAATAGAGCTATAATAGACTTTAATAATCCAAACTGCCACCTAATTATATGATTAACATGTTATAACAAATTAACAGAAATTTCCTTGAGAAGAGCTAACTTCCAATTTTAACCAATTTCATTTTTTAAAAAATACCTATCTAAAATGTATTATATAACATTCATGCTTAATAAATAAGGTATATGAAATGTAATTTAATCTTCCCCTACCGGTTCAAGGTCACCATTATAACCAGAATGCAATGATCTTGACTGACTGAAGGACTATACCAGCCCTTTCACTCAATTTTCCCAAAATTTTGGGCTGTAGCTCTCTTTCACTGATCAGCTCCAAGACTGTCTACTGTCCTATCTCCATTTACCTGAAGATGGCCAGACTACTAAGCTTTACTCAATCTTTATTCCTTTCTGTTCAACAAATATAATCTGTCATCTCCTTTGCATTGGCTTCCAATGCTGTCCAAATAAAGAAAGAAAGTAACAGAGGAATGCCAAGATTTTGGATTTTTGCAATGTGATTTGAGAGACCATAATTTTTATGGCATATATTATACAAGAAAGAGAAACCACCGACTGTATAAAAATTAAAATACAGAATGGAGACTCCCTTCTCTTCTTTAACTGGAATAGATCACAAAACAGAGACTAACTGTGAAACTTACAAAAGTTTCAAAAATAATTTATTTTTATGTTTGTATCTTCCCAAGTGATCAGCTAAAAATTATCAAATGCCCATGAGACAACTGAAGTACTACCATATGAAAATATGCACTAAATTGTTCACGTTGCTGCCAACTTGAATTCCTGATATAAAAGCTGTTTTTAACCTACTTAACAGTATGTAAAATTTATCTTCTCACTTTTTACGCCATAAGTTTCAACTTAAAAAAAAAAAAGGAGGAGGAGGAAAATGGCAGAGGAGTAGGGAACCCTAATTTGTCTGGGGCCTGGAATTCAGCTAGGTAGCTATCAAATCATTCTGAACACTAGCAAACTCAACTGGAGAGCCAAGAAAAGAATTGCTGCAATTCTACAAATAGAAAAGCAACCACTTTTTGCAAAGTAGGAGGTGCGGAGAAGTGAATCCGAGGAGCCTCCCTAAGCTGGCTAATGGAAAGTGATACAGAAGCAGAGCACAAAATCAGAACTTTTAGAAATCTGCTACGGGGGTGCCTAGGTGGCTCAGTCATTGAGCGTCTGCCTTCGGCTCATGTCGTGATCCCGGGGTCCTGGGATCGGGCCCCACATCAGGCTCCCTGCTCCATGGGAGGCCTGCTTCTCCCTCTCCCACTCCCCCTGCTTGTGGAAATCTGCTCTGGTGAAGGATGCCCCTGACTGAAAGGTGCTCCGGTGGCAAAGCAGGGCAGAATCCTAGTAGGACAGTGTGGTCTCAGGATCCCCTGGGTCACAAAAAACAGGGGTACCTGAGTGCATCAGAGTTCCCAAGCATGAGAGCAAGGAAGACGGCTGCAAACAGTGAGCTCAGGAGTGGGCATTCAGCATGGCGTTGCCATAAACTGCAAACCATGGCAGGATTGGGCTACTGCTCTCCAAGCAGAGGCCCAGCAAGAGGTAAAACCAAAGTGAGACCCCCCTCCCTGCCATGGGAGGAGCAGCGTGGGTGCCCAACACAGGAGCCTGTAAAGTTTAGAGACTCAAATCGAGGTCACGTGCCTGAGATAAAAATGCTCAGTCACGGGCTGGGTGAACACAGAGTGCAGACAGAAACCAGAGAGACAAGAGTAATTGACTGCTTTTCTGTAAGGGCTCCCTGAAAAGTGTGTGTGGGGGTGTGTGCGAATTTTTGGCTCCAGGGTTGGAGAAGAGATCACAGCCATTTTCATCCTCTAATGGTACGGAGAGCCTTCAGGGCACAAAAGCCACAAAGAGCAATTCAAAGCCACTTCCACTAAACCCGGGCCCTTTGCAAGGAGGGAGCAATTCCACCTCCGCAAAGACACCTCAGAATCCGCACAACAGACCCCTCCCCCAGAAGATCAGCAGGACCATCCAGCTAATACTAAGTTTACCAATCACACAGAACTGCAAAACTCCAGCACTAGGGGAAAATAGTATATAGAATTTGGGGTTTTCTCTCATGATTCCTTAGTCTTTCAGTTTCATTTCTTTTTTCTCTTTTCAACTACTTTCTTATTTTATTGACTCTTTTTTTTAAAAGTCTTTTATAGTTTTCAATTTTACACTTACATTTTATATATTTTTTATTCATTTTTGGATTCCTTTCATTATATTCAATTTCAATTTTTGAGTATGTATGTATATCTTTACATTACTTGTATATCTTTACAATTTTGGGATCTAGTTTCCTCTAACAGACCAAAATACACCCAGAACCTAATGTATTGCTCTTTTCTGTCCACCTGTTTGATTATATTCTCTGTTTTATTGCTTATTGTTCTTCTTTGGTTTCTGATCTCTTCTCATTTGCTTAGTGTATATTTTGCTGGGGTCATGGTTGCTATTTTTGTATGTTCTCTCAGTCATCTATTATTCTCTGGACAGAATGAAAAGATAGAAACTCACCCCAGAAAAGAGAACAAGAGGCAGTATTAGCTGCCAAGGACTTAATATGAATATTAAGTAAGACATCGACACTAGAATTCAGAATAATGATTATAAAGGTACTACCTAGGCTTAAAAAAGCATAGAAGACACTAAAGAATCCCTTACTGTAGGAATAAAAGAACTAAAATCCAATCAAGTGGAAAACAAAAAGGCTATTACTGAGATGCAATCAAAATGGGAGGCTCTAACTACTAGGATAAAAGAAGCATAAGAGAAAATCAGTGATGTAAAAGACAAAATGGTGGAGAATAAAGAAAGTTAGAAAAAGAAAGATAAACAACTACTGGATCACGAGGGGAGAATCTGACAGGTAAATGATAGAATAAAGCAAAACAATATTAGAATAATTAGGGTCCCACAGAAAGAGGAAAGAGAGAGGGGCAGAAGGTATATTTGAGCAAACTATTGCTGAGAAAGTCCCTAACCTGGTGAAGAAAACAGGAATTCAAGTGCAGGAGGCACAAATAAACACCCTCAAAAACAATAAAAATAGGTAAACAGCTTGATATATAATAGCAAAGTTTGCAAATTTCAGAGATAAAGAGAAAATCCTGAAAGCAGCTCGGGAGAAGAGGTCTGTAACCTACAATGACAGAAACATTGGATTGGCAACAGACCTATCCACAGAGACCTGGCAGGCCAGAAAGGACTGGCAGGATATATTCAGAGCACTAAATGAGAAAAATATGCAGCCAAGAATACTCTATCCAGCTAGGCTGTCATTGAAAATTGAAGGAGAGATAAAAAGCTTCCAGGACAAACAAAAACTAAAAGAATTTGAGAACACCAAACCAGCCATACAAGAAATATTGAAAGGGGCCATCTAAGAAAGAGAGAGCCTAAAAGTAACATAGGCCAGAAAGGAATACAGACAATATACAGTAACAGTCACCTTATAGGCAATACAATGCCACTAAATTAATACCTTTCAATAGTTACCCTGAATGTAAAAGGGCAAAATGCCCCAATCAAAAGACACAGGGTATCAGATTGGATAACAAAACAAGACCCATCAATATGCTGTCTGCAAGAGACTCATTTTTAGACCCCAAACACCTCCAGATTGAAAGTGAGGGGGAGAAAAACCATTTATCATGCTAAGGGACATCAAAAGAAAGCTGGGGTGGCAATCCTTATATCAGACAAATTAGATTTTAAACCAAAGACTATAATAAGAGATGAGGAAGGACACTATATGTATCGTACTTAAAGGGTCTATCCAGCAACAAGATCTAACAATTGTAAATATTTATGCCCCTAACATGGGAGCAGCCAATTATATAAGCCAATTAATAACAAATTCAAGGACTTTGACACCCCTTTCACTGAAATGGACAGATCATCTAAGCAGAACAACAAGAAGGGCTTTGAATGACACACTGGACCAGATGGACTTCACAGACATATTCAGAACATTCCATCCCAAAGCAAGAGAATACACATTCTTCCCTAGTGCACATGGAACATTCTCCAAAATATATCACATCCTGGGTCACAAATCAGGTATCAACTGGTACCAAAAGGCTGGGATCATTCCCTGCATACTTTTGGACCACAGTGCTTTGAAACTCGAACTCAATCACAAGAGGAAAGTTGGAAAGAACTCAAATACATGGAGGCTAAAGAGCATCCTATTTAAGAATGAATGGGTCAACCAGGAAATCAAAGAATTTTAAAAAATTCATGGAAAAAAATGAAAATGAAAACATAACTGTTCAAAATCTTTGGGAGGAGCAAAGGCAGTCCTAAGAGGCAAGTACATAGAAATACAAGTCTTTCTCAAGCAACAAGAAAGGTCTCAAATACACAACCTACTCTACACCTAAAGGAGCTGGAGAAAGAACAGTAAATAAAGCCTAAAACCAGCAGAAGAGAAATAATAAACATCAGAGCAGAAATCAATCAAATAGAAACCAAAAGAACAGTAGAACAGATCAACGAAACTAGGAGCTGGTTCCTTGAAAAAATTAGTAAGACTGATAACCCCCTGGCCGGACTTATCAAAAAGAAAAGAGGACACATATAAATCATGAATGAAAGCAGAGAGATCACAACCAACACCAAAGAAATACAAACAATTATAAGAACATATTATGAGCAGCTATATGCCAGCAAATTAGACAATATGGAAGAAATGGATGCAATCAGGAAGAAATAGAAAACCTGAACAGACCCATAACCAGTAAGGAAATTGAAGCAGTCATCAAAAATCTCACAACAAACAAGAGCCCAGGGCCAGATGGCTTCCCAGAGGAATTCTACCAAATATTTAAAGAATTAATACCAATTCTTCTGAAACTGTTCCAAAAAACAGAAATGGAAGGAAAACTTCCAAAGTCATTTTTGGGACCAGCATTACCTTGATCCCAAAACCAGTTAAAGACCCCATCAAAAAGGAGAATTACAGACCAATATCCTTGATGAACATGGATGCAAAAATCCTCACTAAAATACTAGCCAATAGGATCCAACAGTACATTGAAAGGATTATTCACCACGATCAAGTGGAATTTATTCCTGGGCTGCAAGGTTGGTTCAACAACCGCAAATCAATCAATGTGATACAATACATTAATAAAAGAAAGAACAAGAACTGTATGATACTCTCAATAGATACAGAAAAAGGATTTCACAAAGTACAGCATCCTTTGTTGATGAAAACTCTTCACAGTGTAGAGATAGTTTATGATATTGAGATATATACCTATGGCATAAAAGCCATCTATGAAAAACCCACAGCCAATATCATGCTCAATGGGGGAAAACTGAGAGCTTTACCCCTAAGGTCAGGAACACAACAGGGATGTCCACTATCACCACTGCTATTCAACATAATAGTAGAAGTCCTAGCCTCAGCAATCAGAAAACAAAAAGAAATAAAAGGCCTCCGAACCAGCAAAGATGAAGTCAAACTCTCACTCTTTGCAGATGATATGATACCTTATGCGGAAAACACAAAAGACTCCACCCCCAAGTTACTAGAACTCATACAACAATTCAGCAATGTGGAAGGATAGAAAATCAATGTACAGAAATCAGTGGCATTTCTATACACTAACAATGACTGAAGAAAGAGAAATTAAGGAATCAATTCCATTTACAATAGCACCAAAGACCATAAGATACCTAGAAATAAACCTAACCAAAGAGGTAAAGGATCTATACTCTAGAAACTACAGCATACTTATGAAAGAAATTGAAGACACAAAAAGATGGAAAAACTTTCCATGCTCATGGATTGGAAGAATAAACATTGTTAAATATCTATGCTGCCAAAAGCAATCTACACATTCAATGCAATCCCTATAAAAATTCCATCAACTTTTTTCAAAGAAATGGAACAAATAATCCTAAAATTTCTATGAAAACAGAAAAGACCCCGAATACCCAGAGGAATGGTTTTACTTTTGTTTTTTAATTTTATTTTATTATGTCACCATACAGTACATCGTTAGTTTTCAACTTAGTGTTCCATGATTCATTGTTTTCATATAACACCCAGTGCTACATGCAGTACCTGCCCTCATCAATACCCATCACCAGGCTAACCCATCCCCCACCCCGCCTCCCCTCTAGAACCCTGTTATTTCTCAGAGTCCATAGTCTCTCATGGTTCGTCTCCCCCTATTTCCCCCCTTCATTTTTCTCTTCCTTCTCCTAATGTCCTCCATGCTATTCCTTATGTTCCACAAATAAGTGAAACCATATGATAATTGACTTTCTCTGCTTGACTTATTTCACTTAGCATAATCTCCTCCAGTCCCATCCATGTTGATGTAAAAGTTGGGTATTCATCCTTTCTGATGGCTGAGTAACATGCCATTGTATATATGGACCACATCTTCCTTATCCGTTCAACTGTTGAAGGGCATCTTGGCACCTTCCACAGTTTGGCTATTGCAGACATTGCTGCTATGAACATTGGGGTGTATATGGCCCTTCTTTTCACTACATCTGTGTCTTTGGGGTCAATACCCAGGAGTGCAATTGCTGGGTCATAGGGTAGCTCTATTTTTAATTTTTTGAGGAAACTCTACACTGTTTTCCAAAGTAGCTGTACCAACTCACATTCCCACCAACAGTGTAAGAGGGTTCCCCTTTCTCCACAACCTCTCCAACATTTATCGTTTCTTCCTTGTCAATTTTTGCCATTCTAACTGGTGTAAGGTGGTATCTCAATGTGGTTTTGATTTGAATTTCCCTGCTGGCTAATGATGAATTTTTTTTCATGTGTCTGGTAGCTGTTTGTATGTCTTCTTCAGAAAATTGTCTGTTCATGTCTTCTGCCCATTTTTTGACTTGATTATTTCTTTTTTGGGTGTTGAGTTTGAGAAGTTCTTTATAGATCCTGGATATCAGCCCTTGGTTTGTAGTGTCATTTGCAAAAATCTTCTCCCATTCTGTGGGTTGCCTCTTTGTTTTTGTTGACTGTTTCCTTTGCTGTACAGAAGCTTTTTATCTTGAAGAAGTCCCAAAAGTTCATTTTTGTTTTTTTTAAATTTCATTTTATTATGTTATGTTAGTCACCATACAGTACATCATTAGTTTTTGATGTAGTGTTTCATGATTTATTGTTTGCTTATAATACCCAATGCTCCATGTAATACATACCCTCCTTAATACCCATCACTGGGTTAACCCATCCCCCTCACCCCTCACCTCTCTAAAACCCGCAGTTTGTTTCTCAGAGTCTCTCATGTTTCGTCTCCCCTCCGATTTCCCCCCTTCATTTTTCCCTTCCTTCTCCTAATGTCCTCCATGCTATTCCTTATGTTCCGCAAATAAGTGAAACTATATGATAACTGACTTTCTCTGGTTGACTTATTTCACTTAGCATAATCTCCTCCAGTCCCGTCCATGTTGATGCAAAAGCTGGGTATTCATCCTTTCTGATGGCTGAGTAATATGCCATTGTACATATGGACCACATCTTCTTTATCTATTCATCTGTTGAAGGGCATCTTGGCTCTTTCCACAGTTTGGCTATTGTGGACATTGCTGCTATGAACATTGGGGTGCATATCGCCCTTCCTTTCACTACATCTGGGTTGTTAGGATAAATATCCAGGAGTGCAATTGCTGGGTAATAGGGTAGCTCTATTTTTAATTTTTTGAGGCACCTCCACACTGTTTTCCCAAGTGGCTGTACCAACTTGCATTCCCACCAACAGTGTAAGAGGGTTCCCCTTTCTCCACAACCTCTCCAACATTTGTTGTTTCTTGCCCTGTCTATTTTTGGCATTCTAATTGGTGTAAGGTGGTATCTCAATGTGGTTTTAATTTGATTTTCACTGATGGCTAATGATGATGAACATTTTTTCCTGTGTCTGTTAGCCATTTCTATGCCTTTGGAGAAGTGTCTGTTCATGTCTTCTTACCATTTTTTGACTTGATTATTTTTTTTTGGGGGGGGGTTTGAATTTGAGAAGTTCTTTATAGATCTTGGATACCAGCCCTTTATCTGTAGTGTCATTTGTAAATATCTGCCTCCTTCTTTTGTTGACTGTTTCCTTTGCTGTGCAGAAGCTCTTTATCTTGATGAAGTCCCAAAAGTTCATTTTTGCCTTTGTTTCACTTGCCTTTGGAGATGTATCTTAACAGAAGTTGGTGCAGCTGAGGTCAAAGAGGTTACTGCCTGTGTTCTCCTCTAGGAGATGGATTCCTGTGTCACACTGAAGGTCTTTCATCCGTTTTGAGTTTATCTTTGTGTATGGTGTTAGAGAATGGTTGAGTTTCATTCTTCTGTATATATCTACCCCATTTTCCCAGCACCATTTATTGAAAAGACTTTTTTCCATTGCATTTGCATTTTTTCCTGCTTTGTAGAAGATTATTTGACAATAGAGTTGAGGGTCCATATCTGGGCTGTCTATTCTCTTCCATTGGTCTATATGTCTGTTTTTGTGCCAGTAGTATGCTGTCTTGGTGATCACAGCTCTGTAATATGGTTTGAAATCAGGCAACGTGATGCCCCAAGCTTTGTTTTTCTTTTTCATTTCCTTGGCGATTTAGGGTCTTTTCTGATTCCATAAAAATTTTAGGATTGTTTCTTCCAGCACTTTGAAAAATGTCATTGGAATTTTGATCCGGATGGCACTGAAGATATAGACTGCTCTGGGGAGCATAGACATTTTAACAATGTTTATTCTTCTAATCCATGAGCATGGGATGTTTTCCATCTTTTTGTGCTTTCTTCAATTTTTTCATGAGTGTTCTGTCATTCCTAGAGTATAGATCCTTTACTTCATGGTTAGATTTATTCCGAAGTATGTTATGGTTTTTGGTGCTATTGTAAATGGAATTGTTTCTCTAATTTCTCTTTCTACAGTTGCATTGTTAGTGTGTAAGAAAGCAAATTGATTTCTGTGCACTGATTTTGTTTCTTGCCACATTACTGAATTGCTATATGCATTCTAGTAATTTGGGGGTGGAGTCTTTTGTATTTTCCACATAAAGTATCATGTCATCTGCGAAGAGAGAGAGTTTGACTTCTTCTTTGCCAATTTGAATACATTTTATTTCTTGTTGTTGTCTGATTGCTGTTGCTAGGACTTCTAGTACTATGTTGAACAATAGTGGCGAGAGTGGGCATCCTTGACGTGTTCCTGATCTTCAGGGAAATAGAGAAATGTTGTAAAAGAAAACCAAAGCTGGCGGCATCACAATCGCAGACTTCAAGCTCTATTACAAAGCTGTAGTCATCAAGACAGGATGGTACTGGCACAAAAACAGACACATCGATCAATGCAACAGAATAGAGAACCCAGAAATGGACCCTCAACTCTATGGTCAACTAATCTTCAACAAAGCAGGAAAGAATGTCCAATGGAAAAAAGACAGGTTCTTCAACAAATGGTGTTGGGAAAATTGGACAGCCACATGAAGAAGAATGAAACTGGACCATTTCCTTACACCACACACAAACAAAGACTCAAAATGGATGAAAGACCTAAATGTGAGACAGGAGTCCATCAAAATCCTAGAGGAGAACACAGGCAGCAACGTCTTCGACCTCAGCTGCAGCAACTTATTCCTGGAAACATCACCAAAGGCAAGGGAAGCAAGGGCAAAAATGAACTATTGGGACTTTATCAAGATTAAAAGCGTTTGCACAGCAAAGGAAACAGTCAACAAAACCAAAAGACATCCAACAAAATGGGAAAAGATACTTACAAATGAAATATCAGATAAAGGGCTAGTATCCAAAATTTGTGAAGAAACTTATCAAACTCAACACCCAGAGAATAATTAATCCAATCAAGAAATGGGCAGTAGTCATGAACAGACATTTCTGCAAAGAAGACATCCAAATGGCCAACAGACACATAAAGAAGTGTTCAACATCACTCAGCATCAGGGAAATACAAATCAAAACCTCAATTAGATACCACTTCACACCAGTCAGAATGGCTAAAATTAACATGTAAGGAAATGACAGATGTTGGCAAGGATGTGGAGAAAGCATCCTACTACACTGTTGGTGGGAATGCAAGCTGGTGCAGCCACTCTGGAAAACAGTATGGAGGCTCCTCGAAAAGTTGAAAATAGAGTTACCCTATGACCCAGCAATTGCCCTACTGGGTATTTACTCCAAAGACACAAATGTAGTGATCCGAAGGGGCACGTGCACCCCAATATTTATAGCAGCAATGTCCACAATAGCCAAACTATGGAAAGAGGCCAGATGTCTACCAAGAGATGAATGGATAAAGAAGATGTGGTACAATGGAGTATATGCAGCCATCAAAAAAAATGAAATCTGGCCATTTGCACAGATGGAACTACAGGGTATTATGCTAAGTGAAATAAGTCAATCAGAGAAAGACAATTATCATATGATCTCACTGATGTGAGGAATTTGAGAAACAAGACAGAGGATCATAGGGGAAGGGAGGGAGAAATGAAACAAGATGAAACCAGGGAGGGAGACAAACCATAAGGGACTCTTAATCTCAGGAAACAAACTGAGGGTTGCTGGAAGGGATGGGGTGGGAGGGATGGGGTGGCTGGGTGATGGCCACTGGGGTGGATACGTGCTATGGTGAGTGCCGTTAATTGTGTAAGACTGATGAATCACAGATCTGTACCCCTGAAACAAATAATACATTATATGTTAATAAAAAAAAATCTAGAGAGACCACAAATACATGGAGGTTAAACAACATGTTACTAAACAATGAATGGGTCAACAAGGACATCAAAGAAAAAAAAAATACATGGAAATAAATGAAAATCAAAACAGAAAAGTCCAGAATCATTCAGATGCAACAAAAGCAGTCCTAAGAGAAAAGTATATATATATATATATATATATATATATATATATATAGCAATACAGGTCTACCTCAAGAAGAAGGAAAAATCCCAAACAACCTAACCTTACACTGAAAGGAGCTAGAAAAAGAACAACAAATGAAGCCTAAAGCCAGCAGAAGGAAGGAAAATAATAAAGATTAGGGCAGAAATAAATAGTATAGAAACTAAAAAAAAAAAAAAAAACAGTTGAATGGATCTATAAAACCAGGAGCTGCTTCTTTGCAAAAATTAATAGAACTGATAAACCTCTAGCCAGACTTATCAAAAAGAAAAGTGAAAGGACCCAAATAAACAAAATCACCAATGAGAGAGGAGATATAACAACCAACAGAGAAATACAATTCTAAGAAAATGTTATGAAAAACTATATGCCAACAAATTAGACAAAAACAGAAGTGGATAAATTCCTAGAAATGTATAAACTACGAAAAGTGAAACAGGAAGAAAGAGAAAGCTTAAATAGACCAGTAGCCAGCAAAGAAATCGAATCATTACTGAAACAAGTCCCAATAAACAAAAGTCCAGGGCCAGATGGCTTCCCAAGGGAATTCTACCGAACATTTAAAGAAGAGTTAATACCTATTCTTCTCAAACAATTCCAAAAAGAGAAGGAAGGGAAACTTTCAAATTCATTCTCTGAGGCCAGCATTACCCTGATTCCAAAACCAGATAGGTATCATTAAAAAAGAGAATACAAGCCAATATCGTTGATGAAGGCAGATGTAAAAATTATCAACAAAATACTACTGAACCAAATTCAACAATACATTTAAAAAATCATCCACCATGATCAAGTGGGATATATTCCAGGGTTGCAAGGGTGGTTCTATATTCACAAGTCAATCAACTTCATACAACACATCAATAAAACAAAGAATAAGAACCATATGATCATTTCAATAGATGTAGAAAAAGCATTTGACAAAGTACAACATCCATTCATGATAAAAAGACCTCAATAAAGTAAGTTTAGAGGGAACATACCCAACATAACAAAGGCTATACATGAAAAGCCCACAGCTAATATCATCCTAACTGCGGAAAAATGGAGAACTTATCCTCTACTCTCAGGAACAAGACAGGGATGTCCAATCTCACCACTTCTATTCAACATAGTACTGGAAGTCCTAGCCACAGCAATTAGACAATGAAAAGAAATTAAAGGAATTCAGATCAGCAAGGAATAAGTCAAACTTTCACTATTTGCAGATAAATGATACTACATATAGAAAACCCGGGGCGCCTGGGTGGCTCAGTTGGTTAAGCGACTGCCTTCGGCTCAGGTCATGATCCTGGAGTCCCAGGATCGAGTCCCGCATCGGGCTCCCTGCTCAGCAGGGGGTCTGCTTCTCCCTCTGACCCTCTTCCCTCTCGTGCTCTCTGTCTCTCATTAAAAAAAAAAAAAAAAGAAAACCCAAAAGACTCACTGAAAAACTAGTAGAACTGATAGACCAATTCAGTAAAGTCACAGGACACAAAATCAACATACAGAAATCTGTTGCATTTCTATATGCCAGTAATGCAGCAGCAGAAAGAGAAATTAAGGCATCAGTTCCATTTACCATTGCACCAAAAACCATAAGATACCTAGGAATAAACCTAACCA
>NC_138382.1:26415354-26423436 GCF_054177405.1 Leptonychotes weddellii | reverse complement strand
CAGCTTATTTTCCATCATTTGGTCTTCTATATCACTAATTCTCTCTTCTGCCTCATATATCCTAGGAATTAGTGCCCCCATTTTTTATTGCACCTCATTAATAGCCTTTTTGATTTTGATTTGGTTAGATTTTAGTTCTTTTATTTCTCCAGAAAGGGTTTCTCTAATAACTTCCATGTTTTTTTCAAGCCCAGCTAATATCTTTAAAATCATTATTCTGAACTCTGGTTTCAACATCGTACTAATGTCCATATTGAATAGGTCCCTGGCAGTCGGTACTACCTCTTGTTCTTTTTGTTGAGGTGATTTTTTCCATCTTGTCATTTTCTCTATAGGAGAATAGATTAATGAGAGAACAAAATGCTAACGGGGTACTAACGTCCCCAGAAAATATACTCTAAACAAATCAGAAAAGCCCTGAAACCGGGGGAAAAGAAAGGGAAAGAAAGAAAAAGATAAAAACAAAAATAGAACAAAACCAAAAAAAAACCGTATATGATCAAATATGATCAGGCTGGTGCATAGATCAATGCCACACACTAGATTTGGGGTGTATTTTGGTCTGTTAGAAGAAAGTTCCTCCCGAAAGTTTAAAGAAAGAAAAATTTATGTATATACAAAAATAAGGGTTAATATGATGAAGGGATGGAATATGACTGTAAAGATGAAAAGTATAAAAGATTTTATAAAAGGAATTGATAAGTTGTTTGAAAAAAGAAAGAAGAGGATTAAAAAAAAAGAAAAAAAAGGGAGAGAATGTGATCAGGCAGGAGACTAGAACAAAGCCATACATTAGAGATTTAGGGTATATTTTGATCTGTTAAAAGAAACTGTATCTCAACATTTTAAAGAGAGAACAACTTATATATATATGCCAAAAATAGGAGGGCGCCTGGGTGGCTCAGTCGTTAAGTGTCTGCCTTTGGCTCAGGTCATGATCCCAGGGTTCTGGGATCGAGTCCCGCATTGGGCTCCCTGCTCAGCGGGGAGCCTGCTTCTCCCTCTCCCTCTGCTCCTGCTTGTGTCCCCTCTCTCGCTGTGTCTCTCTCTGTCAAATAAATAAAATCTTAAAAAAAAAAACAGAAACAAAAACAAAAATAGGAGTAACTACTATGAAGGGATAGAATATGACCGTAAAAATAAAAATAAGAATGTTTTTTAAAAAAGGGATTGATAAGATGTTGGTTGAAAAAGGGAAAAAGAAAAATTTACAAAAAAAAAAGTTAAAAAAAATTCACTTTGAATGACTAAAGAATCATGGTAAAAAAGCCATGAATTCTATGTGTAGTATTCCCCTAGTGCTGGAGTTCTGCCGTTCTCATTGATCCATAAACTTGGTCTTGGCTGGCGGTTCTTGCTGATCTTCTGGGGGATGGGCCTGTTGCCGTTTGTCCCAAATGTCTTAGTTGGAGGCAGAATTGCCCCGCTCTTGCTGGGCCCTGCCCTTGCCGTTCCGGGCTAAGTAATCTGCTCGGGTTTGTTCTCGGGAGCTTTTGTTCCTGCAAGCTTTCCATACAGCTTTGGAGGACGAGAGTGAAAATGGCAGCCTCCCAGTCTCTGCCCCAGAGGAGCCGAGAACTTGGGGGCCCACTCCTCAGTGCGCCCCCAGAGAAGAGCAGTCAGTCACTTCCGTCTCCCCGGTCTCTGGCCACACTCCATGTTCACCCGGCCTGTGACCGAGCATTTCTATCCCTGGCACCCTACCCCGTGTGGAGTCTCCAAACCCAGCCACTCTCTGCGGTGCCCTCCCGCCCCACTCCTCCTGGGGGAGAAAGGGGAGTCTCCCTGGATCTGCCGCTTTTTGGGTCCCTGCTGGAAGAGCAGTGGCCCAGCTGTGCTGCTGATCACGGTTTATGGCAACCCCGAGCTGAGAGCCCGCGCCTGGGCTCTGCCTCTGCAGCCGGCTTCCCCGCTCCGATACCTGGGAGCTCTGCCACACTCAGGCACCCCTGGTCTTTCTGTGAGCCCAAGGGTCCTCAGACCACACTGTCCCGCTAGGGTTCCACCCCCTGCTTAGCCACTGGAGTGACGTCCCTCAGTGGAGCCGACTTCTAAAAGTTCCGATTTTGTGCTCCTCGGCTCTATCATTTGCCAGAAGCGGCCGCTGGAGGCCCCCTCTCCCGCCGTCTATCCTCCCGAATATCGCCTCGGATTCACTTCTCCGCACGTCCTATCTTCCAGAAAGTGGTCACTTTTTTGTTCAGAGAGTTGTTGCTATTCTTTTCTTCGATCTCCTGTTTAGTTCGTAGGTGTTCAGAATGGTTTGATCCGTATCCAGCTGAATTCCTGGGACCAGACGAAATCCATGTCTCCTACTCCTCTGCCATCTTGCTCCGCCCCCTGTTACCAATACTTCTTATCTCTCATTATAGTCATCTTAGTGGGTATGAATAGCTATCTTATAGTGGCTTTGATTTACATTTCTCTAATGGATAATAATGTTGAACATTATTTTCATGTGCTTATTGTTCATTTGTATATCTTCTTTGGAGAAATGTCAATTCAGATCCTTTATGCATTCTTGTTTTTATTATAATTTTAAAAAATTTTTTATTTATATTCAATTTAATTAACATATATTGTATTATTAGTTTCAAAGTAGAATTTAGTGATTCATCAGTTGCATACAACACCCAATGCTCTTTACTTCAAGTGCCCTCCTTAATGCCCATCCCCCAATTACCCCATCCTCCCACCCCCTTCCCTTCCAGCAACCCTGTTTGTTCCCTATAGTTAAGTCTCCCTTAACTTATGGTTTGCTTCCCTCTCTGTTTTTATCTTATTTTATTTTTCCTTCCCTTCCCCTATGTTCATCTATTTTGTTTCTTAAATTCCACACATGAGTGAAATCATATGGCATTTTTCTTTCTCTGACTTATTTTGCTTAGCATAATACCCTCTAATTCCATCCATGTCATTGCAAATGGCAAGATTTCATTATTTTTGATTTCTGAATAATAGTTCATCTGTCAGTCTATCTATCTATCATCTATCTGTCTCACATGTTCTTTACCATTCATCTGTTGATCGGCGTCTAGGCTCTTTCCATAGTTTGGCTATTGTGGACATTGCTGCTATAAACATTGGGGTGCCCCTACAAGTCACTATGTTTGTATCCTTTGGATAAATACCTAGTAGTGCAGTTGCTGGGTTGTAGGGTAGTTCTATTTCTAATAATACAACTTCTTTATAATTTTGTTTTTCTTATATGGTTAAAAGTTAACACTGACCAGTTAACACTGACAAACACAATCTTAGTATAACTTTCTAAGAGTGGAATTATGGAGTCAAAGGATGTAAATATCTTTATAGCTCTTATATGACATCACATTACTTTTAGAAAGTAAACTGTGCTTTTGTTTAGTAAATATGCTTAAAAATTTTTTTAATTTACTTTGAAATTTATACAATCATAAGTTGAAGAATTTTATTTTGGGTGGCAGTAATGTCAGTGATAAAACCCAGGGTCAGTTTATATGTGTATTTCATCGTCTGAAGAAAAATAATGGTACATCTAATAGGACACTTTGTACTGATGCTGAAAACTAGAACAGCCAGTTGCCTTGTTAACTAAAGATTAATATGACACCAAAAACTTGGTATTTTATGGTATATTCTATTTTAATAATAGTATAATTTGTTAAATTTTCTTTAGGCTTCGAGAGCAGGAAAGAAAAGAAGCAGAAGAAGCTAGTCAAAAGGAAATAGAAGAATGGGAAAGAAAACTACTGGCTCAAGCAGCTCCAACGTGTATGGAGACCATGTGGGAAATTCCAGCTATTGGGCATTTTCTTTGTTTAGCCCAGCAAATTCTAAATTTGCCAGAAATAGTCTTTTATGAATTGGAACGTTGTCTTCTGATGCCTCAGTGTAATGCTTTTCTTTCTAAAATAATGACTTCTCTGTTAAGTCCTCCTCATCGCAGACCCACCTTACATCGAAGACCTACTTTGCCTTATAGGACCTGGGAAGCAGCACTGAGACAGAAAGTACAGCAGTGGTATACTGCTGTAGGGCAGACTGAAAATCCTGATAACTGTGCTGAAAAGCTTGGGTTATGTCCTCAGTTTTTTAAAGTTCTTGGAGAAGTTAATCCATTGGAAGAAAAACCTTTTCATGAACTGCCTTTTTACCAAAAAGTGTGGTTACTTAAGGGTCTCTGTGACTTTGTGTATGAAACACAAAAAGAAGTTCAAGATGCTGTACTTGGACAGCCTATTCATGAATGCAGGGAAGTTATCCTTGGTTATGATTATTTAGAGAATGCTTATGTGCATTTTCCACAGTTCTGTGGTGCAGATGTACGGATTTATAAACAGAGACCTTTTCAGGCCCCAGAATTTCCAGTTCCACCCATTAAAATACAAAGAGTACCTCGGATTAAACTGGAGAAATTGAAGTGTCACTATGTTAGTACAAGTAATGGAGAACATAGGTGTAGTAGAGGCCTGCCCTCTGGCTTCAAGAAAGAGCAGGAACTTAATTTTGATGCAACTTGGGGTTCTGCTAAAATGAACCAGGATAATCATGACATCTCTGTTGAAATGGATGTGAAATCCAGCTATGAAATTAGAATTCGCAGGCCCTGTGAAATTAAAAAAACTGATTGTTATAAAGAAAATTTAGAGGAACCAGGCAGTCCAGGGGAAGTTACTGGCTTTGGAGAGCCTCTTAGTCCAGGTGAAATAAGGTTTATAGAAAATCAAGAAAAATATGGTGAAGCTTCCAGAGTAAAGCCTGAACCCAGTCCATTAAAAGAAAATGCTCTAAAATCCTGCCAAATACATGTAAATGGAAGTCACAGTGATCATCCAGAAATTAACTGCCACAAAGTTGTAAGGGACATTCTATTAGAGCAGAGTCACAAGAAAATCAAACTAACTAAAATGAGGGCAAAAAAGAAGAAAAAGAAAAAAAAGAAACTGAAAGATGTTTTAAATGAAAACTTACAGAGAAAGCGTGAAAGTCTTCATTCTCTGGCATTCAAATCTTACAAACCTGAGATCCAGAATAAGTTATTGATCATCAAAAAGAAAGCAAAACACAAGAAGCACAAATCTGGTAAGCTAACACAAATGGGTGAGGATTACATTTAAGCACACTTCATGTTGTTCTTCCAGTTAGGCATCATGGAAGGCTCTGATGTCATGACAGAATGGAAAGTGTGTGTGTGTGTGTGTGTGTGTGTGTGTGTGTGTGTGTGTTTAAGGGGTCAAGTTTTATATTCTTTCACATGATTAAAACCCAGAGCAGAAGAGGTTTTGTATACTAACAAAAAATACTGGTGCAGTATATTTTAATTTAATTTTCAGTTGCAAATCTTTGGACATTATGTTTTTACATTTCTCTGGACCAATTTCTCCATAAGTAATGGTTCCTATCATTTATGAGAAGTGTTTTTTTTCCCCAGGCTAAGAGCAGTACAGTGTAATGGAAAAAGCACTGATATCAGGAGATATCATTCCCAGTACTATATAAAGTGCATAGCAACTTAAACCAAGGCAAGTCAGATTATCTTTCTGGGTTTCAGTTTTTTCCCACATCATATATTTTTTAGCACTGTGTTTTCAGTATATATTTTCATATCCAGTAAAATGTTGTGAATTACAAGGAAAAAAATTACATCAACTAATAGGACATTAAGCATATTTTTGTAAGAGGATTTGTACATTTGTCTTATATCAAATTTAAATACTCCGTGTAATTAAACAATAACAAAAATCCTCTAAAGTCTTCAATGGTTGGTTGTTCTTTCATTATTCAGGTGTTTTTGCTTTTCCTATTTGCCTTTTAGTCAGTTTATGTCTTGTTTGTCAAGAAGATAGGTGAGATAAAAGCAGATGATGAACTCCATTTATTAAAAAGTTATAAAAGTTGCCTGTTTGGGAAAAACTTGGATTGTTTACTAAAATGAGTTGTGGTTTATTGTGATTATTTGTGGATTTCAGTTTTTTATCTTTCCTCAGTAAAAAAGATAGCTAAAATTTGACAATAATTTGATAATGAGTTGGCAAATGAGGGAGTGAATTTTGTTTAGCTGATATAGTCACTGTTATACCATAGTTAAATAAATACAATTAAATATATTTTAAAATGTATATAATGTATCGTTGATAAGGAGGCATAGAATTTACTGTTAAGAACAGGCATAATTTGTTAAACTGAGAATTACAAAGTGGTCTACATTGACCCAGGTGATGAAAAACTACAGTTTTTTAAAGTAACTTTCAGAAATAAGCCTTTTAACTTTTATAATAACCCATTAGGCTATATAAATTTAGTTTGATTGATTTGGCAAGTTCTCTTTGAATTGTTAGCCTCTAAAATATTAAATAATAGTTTTAAATTGGAATTATTTTTCCAGTTCTAAAGTGTGCGGTACTGTTCTATTAGTATCACCTGAAACCTTTTATTAAGTGTTTATTCATGACCTACTATTCATGTGTTCAAAGGTAATTATGACTTAATGGGGGTAGATACTGACGTAGCTCCTATACAGACTATACCAATAGCAGAGTAAAGATATTAACTGCTAAGCATTGGATTAAAAGGAATTTCTATTGTAAGCAATTAAAGTGTTGCTACATTTTTTTAAATGGAAGATCAGAGTATTTGTAGATCAGAGAGAAAATCTGTGGGAGTTTCATGTCCGGTTTTAGATGAGTGAATGAAAAAAACTCAGAAGCAAATTCAGCAGGTACCTGTGTACCCTGTATTTAGGTGGGTACAGAAAGCTTACAGGCATGAAATAAAATGCACTTGCCTGTATACTTTCTAATTTTATCTTCAGAGATTTTAGAAAGTTAGTCTTTAGTAACAAAAATTCTTGAATCTGGCAAACACAGTTTCTTTCTCTCTTATTAGTACTGGGTAAGCCCATTCTCTTTCTTTATCAGATACTAAACTCCTTTCTGTTATAACAGTGTTACATAAAATGTTATAACAACAAAAAACAATTTGTTTTACATCATTTTCAGTACACTTGTCTTTCTGAGGCTTTGCCCTGGGCTCCGTTATTAGTTATAAGACATTATGGCTTTGTACAGTCAGTTTTGGGCATACCCTAATCCAGTTTCCTCTTTTTACTCTTTTTACAAGTGAGCTCCATGGTGACAACTTTGGAAAATGTGGAAATGCTCCTCTGATAGATTCACATTGTGCATTAGTACAAGTCCACAATGCATTTTAAAACACTCTTGTATCAGATATGTTTTGGAATTCAGAAATTATCAGATTATAGAAGGATATTATGATGTATATGTTTAGAAAGTAACATCCCCTGTTGAGTTGGGGTAGCCCCTAAGTAAACACATAATTTCTACAGAAAAATGTGTGAATGGTCAGATTAAATGAGATGAAGACTATAAAGAACCTCAGAACAGTTCATGTCAGGTTTTGCTACCATATAAATTATTTTTAAAACTTTAGTTTTGAGAACCTTTTAGATTTCAGAATCGTGGATAGGTTGTTCTGGACCTGTGTTTTAAGGACTCTGGGAAAAGGAACTGTTTAGTTTTGTTTAACCTAGTATTTTTCAAGTTTATTTGAACACACAGCTTTTCTTCAAGTAATAACATTCTTGTAGAATATGCTTTGGGTTAAGGTATGCCATCCACGAACCTCCATTTAGAATGAACTAAATTCTACCTGTGGTTAATATCCATCTTATGTTGATTACTACAGGCTTTAATTTTTGGTGGAATCTCTAAATTTAGTAGCTGGGAGATAATTTTTAGTAGAAGGTACAAAGACAAATTGAGAATGATTTGATAATTTTAGAGCACTATGAGGCAGTTTTGCAACTTTAAAGCATTTTTACCTTTTTCCAGAGTTTTCTTTCTGGTTCTTAATTTTTTAATTCATTTTTATTTAGTTATTTAAGCCTGTTTTTTTAAATTTACATTTTTAAAAGATTTTATTTTTTAATTTTTTTTATTATGGTATGTGAATCACCATACATTACATTATTAGTTTTTGATGTAGTGTTCCATGATTCATTGTTTGCATATAACACCCAGTGCTCCATTCAATACGTGCCCTCTTTAATACCCATCACCAGGCTAACCCATCCCTCCACCCCCC
>NC_138382.1:26372369-26415254 GCF_054177405.1 Leptonychotes weddellii | reverse complement strand
TCCTGAGATTAAGAATTCCTCATATCAGTGAGGTCGTCATGATACATGTCTTTCTCTGATTGACTTATTTTGCTCGCATGATATCCTCCAGTTCCATCCACATTGTTGTAAATGGCAAGATTCCATTCCTTTTGATGGCTGCATAATATTCCATTGTATATATATACACCACATCTTCTTTATCCATTCATATGTCAGTGGACATCTTGGCTCTTTCCATAGTTTGGCTACTGTGGACATTGCTGCTAGAAACATCGGGGTGCCCGTACCCCTTCAGATCCCTTCATTTGTATCTTTGGGGTAAATACCCAGTAGTGCAATTGCTGGGTCGTATGGTAACTCTATTTTCAACTTTTTGAGGAACCTCCATACTGTTTTCCAGAATTATTTAAGCCTGTTTCTTACTCTTAGAAACATTATAGAATAGGAAAACATTGGAATATTCCCTGTTGTGCCTGCTTATTAAGCACAGATACTTCTTTTTAATAAAATTATTTATAATGGTTGCATTTATTTCTAGATTATTTGGATGATTGTCCCTCCTCTAATAACATTCTTTTTTTTTTTAAGATTATTTATTTATTTATTTGACAGAGAGATAGAGAGAGAGGGAACACAAAGCAGGGGGAGTGAGAGAGGGAGAAGCAAGCTTCCTGCCGAGCAGGGAGCCCGATGTGGGGCTCTATCCGAGGACCTTGGGATCATGTCCTGAGACAAAGGCAGACGCTTAATGACTGCACCCAGACACCCCTATTTAATAACATTGTTGAGGACAGAAGTTAGCATAGTGACCAACACATTGTTTAGGAATCTATTGAATAAGTAAATGAACACACATAATATGATTACTCAGATATAACTAAGATTAACCCCTTAATATGCATCTTTTATGTCCCTCTAAAACATTTATATTTTTGAATAGGGTTGGACTAATACCATTTTACAATCTATTTATTTCCACATAACAATATACCATGAACATCTTTGTGTGATAGATTTCTGCAGTATCATTTTAAATGACTGCATGGGATTCTGTTATGTGTATTTTGTAGTTATTTAACCAACTATTGGTCATTTTGGTTGTTTTCTATAATATTCTGTTATAGATTGTGTAGAGGAGGTAGAGTTGGCTGAAATAAAGTAGATTTTAAAAGGTAGAGGACTTTTTATAAAACCTGAAAAAATAGGCAAAAATGATTAAAGATACATTAATTGTTAGAAAAAGCTTATGGTGTTTTAAGTTATTCATTTCAACCAATTTGGTTTGGAGGGTTTTTCCCCATCCTCACATGGTCATTATTTTTAATGAAATCATTTTGTGGTAGCTCCTCTAGACTGATTAAAATAAATAAGACAAGTGGTGTCATTCTTTCATAAGTGAATAAACTAAGGCTCAAAAGTGGTAAATAATTTGTTTTAATAATTAAGTATATAATTAAAACAGAATAAAAGGTCAAATGGAGGGTAAATCAGTGTGTGCTATAGTAGTCTCAGAAGGTTTCACAGAGGATAAAGGACTTTGAAGAATAATGGGGATTGAATAGATGAAAAATGGTTACTAATGTGAGCAAAAGCATGGGGGTATAATTAAGCTGGTGTCACTGGAAAAAACACAGAGAAAAACTTAAGGAAAAAGTTGCAAAGTTGAGGTTTTAGAAATGTTTGAATGATGAGAATATGCCAGTTTTGGGTGATCTCTTTCTGGGCAGGTGGTGCTATTTTAAATAATTGAACTAGGCACCCAGTGCAAGGAAATCAGCTTAAAGTAAGACATAATGTATAAAAAGCAATAAGCTCCTTTATAGGGAATAACTAAGACAGCAGTGTAATCTACAATATTTGATCACATTCTGGCCCATTACTGTAAAAGAATTTACAGTTTTTTGTTGATAAGATTATAGAACCTAACCATGGGTATCTTTATGGGGAAAATTTTTAGAGGACCAACTCAAGATGCCAAGATACAAGAGAATAAAAGGATTGATAGAACACCTTGTCCTTTAATTTTAATGCTTTGTACTCTTTCCCCTCCAGAAGCTGATACTCATAATGCTAACTGTATGCCAGGCACTATTCTAAGCCTTCATACATATTTTCTCATTTAATTTCCATAGAAACTTCAGTAAATGATATTGTTCCCCAATATATGGATTTTATAGATTTAAAAAACTGAGGCACAGAGAGGTTTATTAACTCGTCCAAGGTCACACAGCTAATAAGTGGCAGGATTAGGAGAAAGGATCTTACAGCGTAGTTACACCACCATTAAAGAGCTATAAAAAGAAACCGGCAGGGTTTAGATGAAGGGGTTGAAGGTAAGTTTAGGAAGAGGAAATTTCTAAATCCAGATAAAGAATGCTTATATGACTTTTCTAGCACATTGACAGAAGAAAATAATGTTTTGAGAGAGTTGTTGCAATAACTAGTAAGTTTTGACAACTGATTTAGTATTTAAGCTAAAGGAAAAAAATAGTCGTTATTGAATTATATGACAGTGTTAAAAAAATTACTAGTATGATGAGAAATTTGCTTATAGGCAAGAAGAATAGAAGGAAAATCAGTTGTTTTGTTAAGGTCAAATTGGTTACTTAGAGATACAACACTCCAGAAACTTGTATAGAATATAAATATTTGCTCAAGACATGCACACTAAGTAAATAAAAAGTCAAATTTAGACTCCATTTCTGTGACTTCACATTCCAGATACTTCCCAGATTCACTATTTAATAATACAAATGCCCTTGGCATTTTATTTTTAACAGTGATTAATGTCTTAGTATCCATTCACTTACTATGATTCCTAAAATGAAAGCACCGAGAAAATAGTGAATGTGTTAGGATAATTTTTTTTTAAGATTTATTTATTTATTTTAGGTGGGGGGAATCTCCATTGGGCTCCGCACTTAGCGCGGAGCCCAACTGGGGGTTCGATCTCATGACCCCAAAACCATGACCTGAGCTGAAATCAAGAGTTAGTTGTTTAACTGACTGAGCGACACAGGCGCCCCTTAGGATAGTTTTTGAACGTGGGAAGGCCAAATCTAGGAGGGCTTTGAAATGGAAGTTTGATTAGTTCAAGGGGCCAAAAGTGAAGATAGGCAAGGAAAGCAGGTGAAGGAGAAGGGTAAAGATGAGGAATAAGAAACTGAGGAAAGAGGAGTTGGTTTGGGGATGATAATCATTATTTTTCTAGTTAAGAGGTTTATCTCCACATTCTGGAAGACTATAGAGTTCTGTGCCTAAGTTATAATGTAAAATATATTTTTAGTTACATTGGTTTTCTGTCAAGTTGGGTTTCCTTTACTACAGCTATTCTCAACATAGTTTTAAAAAAGCTTCCTTAGGCTGCACTAATTACTAAGTTTTAGTAGTTAAGTTTTCCTTATCTATTTTCCAGGTACAAATTGACACTCACTTTTTGCCCATGTCTATGTTTTAGGCCCAAGAATTGTGTTGAAATTCTTCATATGCTTTAAGTGACTTCTGACTTCAGTACACTCCTAGATCTGAGAATTGTATTCTGTTTTATGGGACCAGGTAACTTAGGGCAGTGGGGGTAAAGACCTGGAATATGATCAGGCATGTGTTAGAGGAACTGAAGCCCACTGGGGGGCAGTATGTAACTTGCCCTGTATATATCTTGCCCTGGAACAAAAACAAATTACCAAATAAAGACTGTGGTTTTGTAGTATCCCATGCTCCATTTTAAAAGTAGTATCATAAAAAGGAAGAGCCAATTTTTACTGAAGAATACAGGAAAATTTGTGTTCAAATTGTTATGAGGGTATAGACTGAAGATATTAATCGTACATGCAAATCTTCTAATCCTAATCAAAAGGGATGCTCTGAAATCAATCAGAATCAGATTACATTCCTGCAGAAGGTTTGAAAGAATACAATATTTTATCATAAAAAAGAGCACAGGTTTGAAGTGTGACAGATCTAGTGCAAATAACTGTTTCAGTGCATATTAGCTACAAGTCCTCCATCAATTTATTTATGTATTGCTATCCTGTTTATCTGTGAAAAATGAGGTAATACCTACCTTGCTGTAGTCATTAAAAGATTAATTGGAATACCAAATGCATAGTACTTAACATGGTGACTGGCATGTGGTAGGAGTCAATAAATGTAACCATGATTTTCGAGAGGTAGAATTACATAATGGAAAGAACTTGGACTTTGGAGTTAGAATCCCTGGTTATGGAGCTTACTTACAGTGTAACACTTGAGTAAGTTAAGTAATCTTTTTGATCTTCAGTTATTCCACATTAAAATGAGGTATTGCCTACCTTGGAGGGTTGTTTTGAGATTAACTGAGGTAATTCATATAAATTATCTTGCTAACTGTCTGATATATAGTAGAGTCTCAATAAATGTTAGTGGTCTTACTACCACTCCTAGGTCATGTGAAACTCTTTGGTAAAATGTGTAAATTATTTAAAGTTGTTGTCAGTGTTTTCTTTATTTAAAAAAAAAAAAGGACTCAGATGGACCCTAAGAATTATAAGCAATTACCCACTTTCCTTTTCCTATTTCCAGACTGGTGAAATTTCTTTGAAAAGTAAGATTCTTCTCTTTAAGGATCATTTCTCATAACTTTTGTATGAAAAATGCTGTAAATACAAAATGAATAATGTGATTTCTGTTGTCAACAATTCAACCTAGTAAGAATGAGAAACATAAACAGATCATTATAATACTGTATGATAAGTGCTTATACTAATATACGTACAAAGTAGAGTGTCGCACAGAGGACATATGGGCAAGAACTAAGAAAAGGAGTAAGTTAATAAAAGAATTTGAAGAAGGTTAAAAGGTAATACTTATTTTAGACCCTTATCATCATGGCTTAGCTAAGGGAAATAATAACAGTTAACATTTATCACTTAACCATGTGCCTAACAGTGGTCTAAGCTCTTTACATGTTTTCATTTCTTTAATTTTCACAAAGAAATTAGGTAATATCATTATCCCTGTTTTATATAAAGATAAAGAAACTGCACAAGGAAATAAAGCAATTTGCAGTTAGTAGGTGATTAAAACTGGTATTCAAACCCAGGTAGTTTAGTTCCAAAACTCAAGCTTAAAACCACTACAGAATACTACTTCCATTTACTTAATCACATTTAAGTATCCTAATGACATGGTGAAAGGAAATACTCAGTAACCACTTCAGCTGCTTAATCCATTAAAATAAGAGTGACTTCTAGAGTTAACTGAAAATTTAGTACCTGAGTTTAGTGCCTATGTGGCAACAGTGTGAAATTTATTGGGAATATCAAGGGTGACCTCTGTTGTGCTTATGAATACCAAATTAAGTGATTTTTAAAAAGCTAATTAGAGCAGTGCTGTGGGTAGGGGGATAAGGAAGGATTTCAGATCTCCTTCAAATTGTTTTGATAGCTTTCCCAGACTTAGGGCCATTAAATCTTTTCCTATGAACTTTAAAAAATGGTAAAGATAGTTCACAGAGGAAAGGCATTCTTCTGTCCAAATTCATGAGACCCCTTGAGAGGTACCTATTGTACCCAGTTTCGAAATCAATTACTCTAGCTATATTATAGGGATACCAAGAATTTAATCATTTCTCCCTGAATATTGGTTAAGTAGACCACCCACTTACCTATTTTTGTAGAAGTTTAGTTGTCGTTTAGATTCTGTGTAAGCACAGAAACAAATAACAGTGATGAGGAATATGGATATGTTAGGTTATTTTAATTAAAAGTAAATGTCAGATGACAACAGGTTGATACTTACTAGAACAAGACAATAAAATCCATGTGAACCTCAGCAACGCAAAATTTGCAGTAGTTCAAGCATAGTATACATGCATTTTTATTGAGTCAAAAGTTAGAAATAATCAAATTACAGTTCTGTGATATGGTTAAAAAAGAATACAGGAGAAAATACAATTAATTGGAATTGTGCCTGATGTTGCAATCAAATGACTGTTTGCATGGAAGATCATATCTGTATAGGAAAATATTTAGAAAGGAGCAATAGGGATTATGTTGAGCAGAGTTACATTGTGTACTCATTTTCCCTTCTGAAAAAATAGTAACTTTTAAGCTGATTTTAGCTTAGTAATGATTGTGAACTAAAATTAACTTTTAAGTGTTTCTGATTAATTTTTTATTCCCTTACATAGATTTTGCAGCTCCAGGAGGACAGGATTTCCATTTTATAATTCTTTGTTGTCCCCATAAATTGTACAGTGCCCTGTATCTCATGTTTGTTGAATAATTAACAACCAGTTTATTAACTGATTTTGCTAAGTGCAAGTGGAAACAAAACATACTTTAAGATGTTCCTTTCTAAAAATAGAGATTATGTGCATGTGTGTATCTCTTTTGTCATGTTAAATACACAGAATAGATATACTTCAATATGTGATATGAATTGGATTTCTTTAAGAATGTGGATTTTCCTCAGTATTTTCTGATTGTACAAATGACTAGATGTACTTTTTAAAGGGAGATTTTTACTTTGTTTTAAAACTGGTTATTGAATACTTCAGAGGCAGCCCATTAAGTGAGTGCAGAGCTAAAGGGATAGAAAAACCTTGTTTCCTAAGCTGCTGAGAGGATCTTTACATTAGGTTGGCTTTAGACCATAGTCTTCAGAGTATAGTTTTATGCAAGTTCCTGACTATGGAAGTCATTGTTAAAAGGTAAGATTTTTTTTTTTCTTATGTAATCTCATTTTAAGTTGTGAATTAGATTTTAACTGAGCAGTAGTAATGTAACTTTTTTTTTTTTGCCAAATCTTATTATAATAAATTCTGATTCCATGCAACTCATTGCAGATTTTGATAGTTTGGTTCATATGTAAAGAAACCCGCGTTTGTTAATAATGTCTGTTACAGGTAGTTATAGTTTAATGTTTGCTTTTACTGGGGTTTGTTTTGATTCATCATTTTTATTTGACTCACTAGCAGCCATCTGTTAGTTATATTTTAACTTTCAAGGTTCTATGTAATTTGGTTTTTGTTAATGAAGTGCTATAAACAGTATTGTGAAGTTTTTCTCTTTTAATCTTGAAAGGAAAAAAATCCATATCTAAAAAAGCAATCACAAAGAAGAGGAAAACTGTCACAAAGTCACCTACTGTACCAGAATTCCAGGTAAATGTTTCAATTTTGTCTCAACATTTTTTAGTTTATTTGTTTTAGTGTTTATATTGTTCCTAAAGAGATTGGCTATATTCCAGTGTAACACACATACTTTCAATGAAATGTTTCCATCTGTGACTTTTTTCCCTTCAAGTGCAAGGCATAGCTAAGATTGAATCTAATGTTTCAAAATTTTTTACCTTTGTTTTTGTCTTTTGATAGCCAAAAATCTGTTTTTTTATATGCTATACTGCTTTGTAGAAGTAGTTTAATAGAATATATATTATATATTAGTAAATATAATACATTTATATAACATATGAAAGTAAATGTGTACATGAAAGTCTTCCAAGAACAAATCATAATTTGAAATAATTTGTAAATAAGCAATTTATTTTCATTTATTTGGGCACTGTAGAAATGGTAGACTTAACTTAAAACACAAATCTTTTAACTCTTAGCTATATACGAACTTCAGAGAGAGTATTAAGTAACATTTAATTGAATGGTCTTTAAACATTTCTGCAAAAAGAAAAAAGTATACTTACTGCCATATTATGTGAAGAGCGTTTCATTTGTAGCTGGTACTAGAATAAGCAGAGAATCTCACTTTAAATAATACTTTTATTTTCTATTTTATAAAAGATATGTTTTCTTCAAATGACCCTTTTATAAAAATTTCTTTGTATTACTGTGTCCAATCCAGTTTCAAGAGTTTTATAATACTTAATTTCCAAAAAATAAGTGATGTTAAAATGAATTTTTGTCAGTCTCAAGTCAAGAAGAAAATAGAGTAATAACTATGAAAATATTGATAATGTATAATGTGAGTTTAATATATATATTCAAAAATGTAGACACATCTATTTTTCTGTAAAAATCTTATTTTTGGAAGTGTTTTTATGGAAGTTACTAGTTGGTAAATTTAATATTTTTAAATGAGCCATGAAAGAAAATAGACATATTTTCTTTTAGTATTTTAGGATAGAATATTTTTAATGACATTCTTAGAATGAATTACAAACACTTTTACAAAATCATTTTATATAATATAACCTTGGTTACAGGATATTTAGTGGAAAATGTGTGTTTACTGTTTTACTTGGAGGACTTTCTAATCATTGCTTATACCTCTTATTCGGTACTTTAGTAGTATATTGTCATTCTGTCACTGATATCAAAGCCTTTTTGCTATTTTTCCCATTCACTTCCCCCCTCAAATCCCTTAAAATTCCCCGGGAATGTAAATCTCAGAACAGATCTGGCCTGCTGTTGATATTTGTCTCCATTCCTATGTTAGTAGATGAACTTTCATATGTAATAAGTGGCATAGACAGCATAGACAGTGTTTTTAAAATGGCAAATGGTATTCGTTAGTGAGGCATGAAATTAATCTAGTGGATTACATGACCAGCATTCCTTTTTTAAGCTAACAGTTAAAATAGAAAAGAAATTATGAGTGTGTCAGATATAGTAAGGATAATATCGTCTCATGAAACTTTGGTTTTGATCTTTTGTTTATTGTACTGGCAGCAGTGTAAAATACATTTTTGACCATGGGTCATGAGCAAAAAAGTTAGAAAGGCACAGTACTAAGTGATGCTTTATCAGTTACGGACCATTTGCTTACCACTCTCAGAAACTTAAGGTGAAAGTATGAATTTAGCCAAATTGAACTGTTTAAAATAAATAAAAATCCCTTCCTAGTTCTTAAGGTGTCCTAGAATGTGTGTGTGTGTGTGTGTGTGTGTGTGTGTGTGTGTGTGTGTGTGTGTGTGTGTGTGTGTGTGTGGCTAGGATGGGGAATAGGCTTATGAGAACTGTGATTCTTACGCCTAGTTTATAACATGAATAACATGATATTACTCATAAAGAAAATTGACAGCTGTCTCCCAGGAAATAGGTCATTTGCTTCAAATAAGCAAAGAACAGCAGATAAGACAGTATTAGTCACTAGTAAACTTTGTTGTTACAGACAAAACCTATAGCTTCACCTTTCAAAATAACTTTATATATAGTTTGTTTCTTTCATTATTTGGAAGTTCCCCACATGTAAGAAACTATTATATAATAAAGAAGCAAGGTTTATTTCCTTCCCAAAAGCTCTAGCAATATGTCATTTAGCACCTCAGATTCTGCAAATTATTCCTTTTTTTTTTTTTTTTTAGAGAGGGAGAGAGAGAGGCGGGGGAGGAGCAGAGGGAGAGGGAGAGAGAGTCTCCATGCCCAGCTTGGAACCTGATGTGCGGCTCAATCTCACAACCCTGAGATCATGACCTGAGCTGAAACCAAGAGTTGGACACTTAACTGACTGAGCCACCCAAGCACCCCTGTAAATTATTCATTTTATTCAGGTTCTTTAAATATCACATTTCTAGTATTAGAAATAAAAATACTTTATAGAAAAGTTTAGCTGGAAGATTTTCTTCATAGTATTTATTCTAAAATATCTTATTGCTGAAAATAATGAAGCTGTTGGTGGATAGATATTAGATCCCTTTTGCAAAACCTGACTTATTTGCCAAAGGACTAGTCCATCTTTAAATTGACTTAAACATGTGAAGAGGGAAATGTGTTGAGGGATTAAATTGTGAAGTTTATTTTTTGTTAAGTCCCAATGAATAAAAAAAGGGAATCCTGTTTTGACCTCGACTACTTTTTAATGTGGCAATGTTTTTGTTGGCTTTTTTCTTTTTAAATTTTTTTAAAGATTTTATTTATTTGACAGAGACAGCAAGAGCAGGAACACAAGCAGGGGAAGTGGGAGAGGGAGAAGCAGGCTTCCTGGCAAGCAAGGAGCCTGATGCGGGGCTTGATCTCAGGACCCTGGGATCATGACCTGAGCCAAAGGCAGACGCTTAGTGACTGAGCCACCCAGGCACCCCCGACTTTTTTTTAAAGCTAGAAATTAACCTTGTCTGCCTATTGGCTTCAGGAGGAATCCGTGTTTACTTACATGTACACCTAATAGCTATACCTCAGTTTAGAAAATAATTATCCCACCTTTATTTAAGGTATACACTATAGATATTCAAATGGTGGATTGGATTTATTTTTGTATGTGTATTGTGAAGGGACTAACCATATCTGTGCCACTTGTTCCAAGAGTTATGTCAGTGGTTCTCAAACTTTAGGTAGTATAAAAATAATGTGATGCCTTTATTAAAAATGAAAATTCCTGGGTTTTATTTTCCAAGATTTCATCCTTGATTCAGTGGGTCTAGGTGGTACCAGTAATGTGCATAGTGGTTAAGCATATGGATTCTGGGACCAAGCTACATTGGTTCTAGTGCCAGCTTTACCACTAACTGTATTCTTAAGCCCTTTGTGCCTCCAGTTCCTCCTCTGTATAGTCGGGTAATAATAGTACCTACTTCATAGGGTGTTGTAAGGATTAAATGATAGAGCTTACTATTTTATTTATTCTTATTTATTTTTTTCAAATAAGCAGGCCAGATGCTTCAGACATAAGTAGTGTTATGAGTAGGAAAATCAATTAAGAACTGGCTTAAAAGCATCTATTATTGACCTTAACCACTTTTTCAGCTACTTAAGACCTTGAAATAATCTTGAATTTGGTCATATTTCATAAATCATGAAATGTCATGATTAAGCCTACAATAATTTGAAAAGTGAAAAACCAAGTAATATTTGCATCATTATATTAATCAGAGGGAAAACTTATGCTTAGCCCTAGTGTAGTGTTAATGGTGGTTATATAGTTGGCATATAGGGGAACTTAGATTTTTTTTTTTAGCAATAGGTGCAAAAAATTAGGAAATATTTTTATTTTTAGTATTTAGCATGTTGGTGATTTAAGCTTGTATATCATATTTAACAATTACTTATGACTTTGTTAAATTGACTAAATTATTTTTTACCAGTTTTGTAATATAAGAAAGACTATATATATATAAATATTATATATATTATATTTATATAATAAATATAATATCATTTTTCTTAATAAATTTAATTTTTGCCAGAACACCTTTTTTTAAAATTTAATATTTGAAGAGAAATCTAGTATTATGTGAATTGTCTTTTTGTACACAATTGTAACAAAGTCTTAGAAAGTATTTTTAAAACTTAGTGTGTTTCAGTAAGTAAAGTCTCAGATCAGTTTTTAAAATAATGTAAGAGCCTTGGGGCACCTGGGTGGCTCAGTCAGTTAAGCGGCTACCTTCAGCTCGGGTCATGGTCCCAGGGTCCTGGGATCGAGGCCCGCATCAGACTCCCTGCTCGGCAAGAACCCTGCTTCTCCCTCTCCCACTCCCCCTGCTTGTGTTCCCTCTCTTGCTGTGTCTCTCTCTGTCAAATAAATAAATAAAATATTTTAAAAAAATAAAATAAAATAATGTAAGAGCCTTAGTTACCATGACTTTGCTTTTCATTGGTAACCAAGATCTTTGAATGTAATGCATTCTTGCTACTGTTGCACACCTGTGACTTATTCTAAAGGCTGCTTTGCAGAGGAAATCCAGAATCCAGCTGCTAAGACTTACATAGTAGTATTGTTTTCAAACATAAGTATAAACTCACTGATCCTTAACATACCTCTGAAAAAACTGTATTTCTCCATTTAACCAGTGGAGAAACTAAAGGATATGAAATAAAGTAACAAATTGAGACCCTCAGTGTAACAAATTGAGTCCAAAATTAAAGTTGGAGTTCAACTGCTTCACTGTGTTAAGGACCTTTTGATTATATTATTTTGAATTGCTACCTCTTAATGTAAATATTTTCAGCTTCAGCTTTTTCATTTCTAACAGTATGGGTTTTACTTCCCTCTTAAAATTCTTTCAATTTTCAAATGTTGTGCATTGAGAGAAATATCTCGTTAATAAATATATATATCTTGTTAATCAGACTTATTTTTCACATCACACAATGATATCCTATTTGCAGGTTTTGAAGCAGTCATTGTCCTTGGTAACCTGGTGATTATAAGAAATGAGAAGGAATTTTCCTGTCCTCATAGTTTTAAGATGTTAATATAATTTCAGTTTAAATACAATATGAAATTTGAATTTATGCCATGAATTTAATATTCTGCTTACAATTTTTATAATAAAGTGTAGGTTTGTTGTATTAGCATGGTGATGAATGAGAGATCCAGTTTGTTTGGAGCAATTCATTTTAACTTCTGCATTGTTTTCCCTTTGCTTTTTAATGTAATTTACTATATTGCTTTAGTTTTGTATGCTACCTTATGTCCTTTTTGGAACAAATAAAGTAATTGTTTCTCAGATCTATTGAGTATAAACCCAAAGGGCACAATTTATAGTGTGAAGTAATGAAAAAGTAAGGAATGATTCATTTTGCAATTTTTCTGAGATGTGGTCATGGAATTCTTTTGATCTCAACACAACCTTCCCTCTCCCTCTATATATACACATTCCTGCTTCATGAGTTGAAGAGAGGGCCTTTTAATATTTACCATTGAACAGAAATGAAAGTTTAGGTATAAAATAAATTCTAAAACTATAATACATGTTCTATTGTTATTAGATTTTTTGTTTTGTTTAGAAAGACCCCTTAAAGAATATGATATATCAGGAGGTGGATGAGTCCTATGTTCTCTGGTCTCCTCTACCAGTGTGTCATCTTAGGTTACTTTACCTCTGTTAGTTTTAATTAGTTTGTATATGAATTGGAGAGATACCTTTTTAGTCCAAAAATTACATATTTTTAGTACTTCTCGGCTCTAAGATTTATGATTTTGTGGCACTGTCATGGGTTGCCTCAAGTGAGATGTTAACTTGAGGGAGAGAGTGAAGCCTTCAAGAGGTTTTCCTGGGGGATAAAACTCTTTTTGTAATTTCTGCAGTATGACTGAAAACCTCTCATGAGTGTTAGCAGTGTGATCGAACTGTAATCCGACCTGCTGTGTAGCTTTCCTTTTTCACCCCTGTAGGCCCTGAGCCTCAGATATGTTTTTCAAATTCAAGGTAATGAGAAGGAGGTTTTAATAAGTTGTTTTGCTTTGTTAAAAAAAAAATGCTTCTGTTCTCCTTATGTAGATGAACTTTATTATAGGATTGATTCTGTTTTTAAAAGATTTGAAGTTGAGTCGAGTTTGAAGGCCACACATATGCCTTACTATGTAAAAGAGAAGGAATAGAGGGTATATTGGCATGAATCAGATTGTTTTCTCTTTCAGTATTAGTAACACAATTAGAATTATGTTCCTACACAAGAATTTTCTCAGAGCTTAACTTGGCTCTATATTTTGATTATCTGTATTAGGTATATCTATTTGTACAGAGTATAGAAAGAGATTGTAAATTGTTATGTAGCTATTCATTTTAAGAGAAATTCAAAGTAAATATTGCTAAAAATATTTCACCCTCAAATTCAACAAAATTTACATCTAAGAGTCATGTCATTTAAGGAATACTTATCATTGTGCATTTAATTCAGCATTTTATCCCCTATTTGGAAATTAGTCTTTTTGAATCTTCATCTTCCTTAGCTACATAGTACCAGAATGTTTCGGAGCCATGTAGATTTGGAATTCATAATCATTTAGTACCTTACTGTTTAAAAGTATGATCTGCAGCCCATACCTGGGAACTTGGTAGAAATACAGAATCTCAGGTCCCACCTCAGACCTACTAAATCAAAAACTCCATTTTAACAAGATTCCCAGGTGATTCTTATGCACATTAAAGTTTGAGAAGCACTGATTTACTTACTAACTAGGTAAGCCACATCAAAGTACTGTTTTATATAGCTCTTAAGTTGTGGAAATAATTAAGTCTGACTTCAGAACTGTGTTACCTCTTCCTTTAAATAGAATATAAATATTTATTGGTCCCATGAATTGAAAGATTTTAAGTGTCTTAGAGTGTGTCTAGCTAGTTGCAGTATGTTTTCATTGTTACTGTAAGTTTCTACAAACTATATATGCAAAATGTACCCTTATTCCTTGTATAATGAGACATCTAAGATGCAAGTGAAAATTCCTCTGAGCTTTGCCATATGTGCAAATGAGAAATCTGTGCTGTGATATTTAGTGCACCAAGTTAAGTGAAAAGGCATGTAAACATCTGCAAGTTCTGGGGCAAATTTGACACAGTGGTCAAAATAGCAGATTATACAATGGAAGTTTAGTTCCCGCTGAGTACTTACTAAAAATCTGATATGGGGCCAATAAGATAGAAGTTGAAGAGATTACCAAGTTCTAGAGGCACTCACATAGTTGTCCAGTCCACTGCCTATCAGCATTTCTTCCATAACTCTAGATCTGGCAAATGGGAATGTGTAGTTTATAATAAATATCAGCAGCACTGTCCTACTACATCATTATGTACTATATTCTACTCTGGAATTATTTAATTTGGGTTACTTAAATGCATATTTTCTCTGCATTGTCAGTTCTTTGAGTTTGAAGTTATGTAGACATTTCTAATAATAATTGTTAATACTAATTATATCTGTGATCATTTTTTCTTAGCCTATTAGATTGAACCATATCGCCATTTATGTAGATCAAAGGCATAGCAGTGATTTCATATGGTATAACTTAATAAAGGAAATTTAAAGGAGTCCTACTTTCCCATTTTTGTTACAGTAGTCACTAGGAATGATCTTGTTGTAACCCCCTTTTCTTTTGTTGTTTTTGTTTTCTTTTACATGAAATACGCCTTTTAGGAAAACAATACCCTTACACAAAGATTAATGAGTGTAACAAACATGGGCTGATAAAATCTTATGGTGAATTAATAGCTTTATAAATGTATTTTTTTAAAAAATTATCACAGTATAAACATTACAGGACTTTCATTAATGTAAAACTTCCTCTTTATGTGCTTGTAGTTTTGTTTTAGAAACCTATTTCTTTTTCATTATAGATTTTTTAAAATAGCTTAAATTATTTTAGGAAAAAAGTTCAACATATTGGGAAAAACTATAATTTTATAAGAACTAAAATGTAGTTATTAATATTTTTGTTGTTGCTGACACTTCACTGTTTAAAGCTTTAGTAGTTAAGACAAACTAGTTTGATTATTCATAACTAAAACCCAATTATTTTGGCCATTTGCCAACATTACCAAAGTGAAGTAAAATGAACTGTATAATTATGAAAGGAAATAGATGCTATCTGTGAAGATGGTTTTATTAAAGACTACTAAGATCATATTAAGAATGTGTACTTAATTTCATTTATTCTTTGACTATATTACAGACAGTGGAAATCCTTCTTTCTTAGCAATATAATTAGTTTAATCATATAGTTAGCAAACCAAATCAAAGGTATAATGACAGTTCTCCAGGGATGCATTTATTCACCAACTAGGAGACTGCCTGATGAAGCATTTCTTAAAGGTGATTTAGTAACCTGTGAAATCTAGGGTGAGTTTCCAGATCTTTGTCATTCTGGGCTGAAAGTTAATAATGTTAAGAAAGTACCTGGATTATAAAGCAAGCTGAGAACAGGGAGTTGTGGTATGAAACCACCAATGTTGAAATTTCAGCTATTTTTATCCTAAGCCTGAAGTTCATACATTATAAAAATAGTATCTTTTAAAATATAAATTTGTGGGGCTTTCTTTGCTTTTTGCTCTTACAAATACAAATAATTGTGAATTTAGTGTATGTTAAAACTTCTGTTACCACATTTTGGGTGTTTTATATTATGTGTTATCAAGCTGTGTTTTTGTGTTTTATTTTAGCTTATTTGCACTAATCTTGATGAACTCAGGGAATTAATCACAAAAATCGAGAATGAACTCAAAGATCTGGAAAACAGTAGAAAAAAATCGGTAGGTGTTGATCCAAAAGTTCTATCTATTATTGTCAGCATTAAAATTTATTCCTGCTTTTTTTCTAAACCTTTTTTTTTTTAAATCTTGTTCTCCTGGAATACATAAAAATTTGCAATGAAAAATAGAAACATTGTTCCTTTTATTTCTCCTGTGTGGTCTAGTTTTCATTTTTCATAGACAAAAATGCTACCAAGGCAAGTAAATTAATTTTGTTTGCCTGGTTTATATCGGGTATAGTTTTAGGTATTTCCCAATATACTGGTTGGTTGTTTTCTGACTGGTAGTTTTTTGGGTAATGCTTACCTTGCAGATATTCTTAATTAATAATTATATGCTTTTAATGGAAGTTTATTGCTTAGTAAAATTAAAATTTTAATTAACTGTGACATAAATAACAGATATAAATTGTTTAGTCCTGCCCCAGATGTTTTTGATACATGCTTAAGAGTATGTCTTTTTAAAACACCTTTATCAGCTGAAGGTCTTTTTTAAACGTTCACTATATATTCTAAGTTCACAATTCTACCTTCATTTTTTATTCTTGAGAGAATAGAGTATAAAGGTATTACATTTATTCACTCAACACTTGTTAAAACGCTCAGTTATGTTATTTATTAAATCAGTAATACTTGTTTAACTGACATTAAGTGATATTACAGATTCAAAACACAATTGTACACCAGTAAATAAATGGGGAAGACTTGAAGCACTGAAGAAAATCAATCATTATTTTTAAAATCCCTTTGTTTTATGCCTTAGGAATGCCTTGAAGCCACTCAGTTTTAGGTCTTTGCTCAGAACCTATTAATCTAGAATTATGTATAAAATAAGGATAGTGATACAGCAAGCCTCATATCAGCCAATTTGTAGTAGTCATTTTATATATATGCTGTCTAGAAAAGACATATTGGTAGCACTCTGAAGGGAAGAGACTTAAGTGCCATAAAAGTACAACCTTCTGAGCTTATTTAATATAGGCATAAAACAATCTTAAGCATTTCAGAAATTTCATGTGATATCTTGAAAATATCGATATAATCTAAGAGATAGAATAATGTTCATAGTGATAACCATTAATAAGAAAACATATTGAACTATACAATCCGAGAATGTAGAAAACTGTATATTTTTAGATATATTTCCATTAAAAATGGTTTAGACCCTTATTAGATTCTTATATATTCATATATACATATGTGTGTGTGTGTGTGTGTATACACTTGTGTTTGTGTGTGTGTGTGTGTGTGTACACATACGCACTTTGGTATATGGGCAGTTACTTGATGTGGAACACCAGGTGTTGTTTTAAAATTTACCTCTGTGATGTATTTCTCAAAAAACATTTATATTAGAATATTTTCTCCTCAACAAAGCTATTTTTAATATATTTGATGTTATCGGTCTCCCTGCTCGGTGGGGAGCCTGCTTCTTCTGACCCTTCCCCCTCTCATGCTCTCTCTCTCTCACTCTCTCTCAAATAAATAAAATAAAATCTTTAAAGTGTATATATATATTTGATGTTATATGCTCATAAAGGACTGATTCTGTCCTTTAATAGGAAGGATAGTCTTTTAATCAGGGCATTATTGATAATTTTTGCAGAAGCTGTTTATTTTTAATGAGTTGTCTGTTCTTCCTGAGTCTAAATTGAATTTTGTTAAGTAAATTTGCTAATTGGTTTTTATGCTGCAGTTAAACATAACGTATGCATCTTAACTTGTTCCCATATTATAAATTAGGGTTTTATTTGTTTCTAATGAATAGTTTTATGCATAATATACTCAATAGCATGCATTGTAAAAGAAAAAGACTTCTTCAAGGATCCGAGAGTTTTTCTATAAAGCCTTCCACCTCACTTCCGTTAATGATACAAGGTATATGCATATTGCCTTCCTTTACAGAAACAAGTAGAAAGGTAAAAGAAAACATAGATTACAAATACTTGACACTAGTCTTTGAAGGCATGTTTATAAGAAAATTTTCAGTTACATACAGAGTTTAATTGATTAAATTTTGTGACTATAAATTTTTAACTTGTCCATGACTCCTAGAATTTGCATATTAGTTTTTTCTTTTTAAGATTTTATTTATTTATTTGAGAGAGAGAGCTCGAGTGAGTGGAGAAGCAGAGGGAGAGGAACAAGCAGACTCTGTGCTGAGTGTAGAGCCCAACACAGGGTTTGATCCCAGGATGCTAAGATCATGACCTGAGCCGAAACCAGGAGTTGGACACTCAGCTGACTGAGCCACCCAGGAGCCGCGCATATTAGTTTTAAAATATTTTCTGCTCTTCAAGAAATAGAAATTCTTGGGACTGTACTTAGTAGGGATAATCTTAATGGGATTACTAACATACAAGCTATTTCCCTTTAAACTGCCTAAAAGGTTTTTTCATGAATAGCTTATAATGGCCACAAGCATAATGGTAGCAATAGACAGTAAATGTTTACATTTTAGTATCATTCCTTATTTTTCTACAGAAGCTAATACTGATTATGATAGATGTTAGTTGTAGAAATTAACTTTATTGGATGTTTATAGTAATATTAAATACTAGTTTATTTGTCTGCCATCATTTGGGAATAAGGTGTTTCACTTAACTGAATTTTCTAGATAACTGAAACCTGACTTTAAGAGTAAATTTCTTTTTCTTTTTTTAAATTTCTTATTTAATCATTTAATGACAAATTTCTGTGCCTCCTTTTACTATATTGAACAAAATTTTAACCCTTTTTTTGATGACTCAAGGATCATTATGAACGTCCATAATTATACCGATATCCTAAAAATGTATTGATATCAGTAACTCTAATTAAACATTTACCAAAAGACCTTTATGCTATATATTTTGAAGGTGTGTGTTTGTATCTTTGCTTTTGCTCTCTCTCCTCATTGTCAACCTATGTTTTTTGTGTTTGTCCATGTACTTGCCCTAGCTTATATACTGTGAATTACAAAACAAGTAACAATATTTATAAGAATTAGACTCATAGTAAGGACCTGAGAGACTTTCTTAATAATTAAATGCATGAACTTGGTGATAGTGATAGCCATTTTGACTGATTCATTGCCTGTGGGCTTCCTTCACTATTGCCAGACAAATAGAGTATTAATTTTGATCTTCAGAAGAAGCTATCACTGTCAAAACTAAAATAGTATTTAGAGTCAAAGCAATTCTGTTGCTTATCATCAACTTTTATATGTATAATAATGGCTCCAATAACAAAGAGGATGTATTCCATATAGACATTTGGTTGTCATGAATGCCATTGCTAAAGACAGAAATATTTATGTGATAGAGGATTTAACATGAATTCGTACAAGCACCTCACTTCTTCAGAAGATTTCTCTGCAGGGCCTTTCTAGATAGTTTTTCCTACCAAAGCAACAAGGAAGAATTATCCCACTTCTTCACCCCATGTCAACATGTCATTATAAAAGCTTTCCTAACCTCTTAGAGGTTTTGCCATTGAGCTACTCATTGTATTAGAAGATTTACGGTCTTTTAAAATCTAGATTGTTTACTTATTCTTGCAAGGAAACTAATTCCATTTATAGTTAATAATGTAAGGAGAGAAAAATGCTTTAGTTTTCTTGAGTTTGTTTTAGCACACTTGGTACCATTACTTCATGTAGGGATTTATTCAAAAAAGGCTCAACATCCTTTAGATCCTGCAGTGTTATACCTAATTATCTACCTGAGATTTGTTTAAAGTGAGACATCTGGTTGAGATAAATAGAAGTATATAGTTTGGCAGTTTTTAAATTTTGTCTTTCTCATTATCATTCAGACCATAGGATTTTTGAGTAAGCTGAAGGAGAAATCACAATAACATTTTTATTTTTGTGGTTTTAGTAAAGAGATAAAATTTGCATTTTGCCTAATTATTTGAAAAATATCTTTTTAAATTGAGGAAATGTATTAGTTTTCCAGAAAGATAGAACTAAGATACTGATAAATTTGCCTGATCCTATTGTATTTGAAATTTATTAGACATTATTACTCTCTAAATAATCAAAATTGGAAAATTTTGCCAGGCTTATAACGGAAGTGTTGTATTTCTGAGTTTTTCATGTGACCCTTTTTTTTCCTCATATCTACCTAATTTCCTTGTGTTTTATGTCCTAATTTAGATTTTCAAAGAGATTTCAACCGATTTTTCTTTAATAAGGAAAGATCCATATAGAAATTGGGTATAAGGAAAAGTGTGAACAATTTGGCAAAAAAAAAAAATGTTATTTATAAGAAAAGAAACTTTGCCTGGATGATATAATGATAAATGGTAGTCTTATCAATATAGAGAAACTAAAATTTAAAATATAAGACCTTTTTTTTTTCTTTTCTAATATATCTTTTGGCAGTTAAATAACTCAACACTTAGGATAAATATCATACTCAGTATGTAAAAAAAGTTATAAAACTGCCTTACTCTTTGATCTTGTAATCCTGTTTGGAATTTAATTTTTATTTTCCTCATTTCATGCCCCCTTCTCCCCAAAAAAAGCAATTTACACAGTGGTGTGTTCAGCACACTACCTCTAATAGTGGAAATTTGGAAAAAGCCTGTATGTCCAACAGTGGGGAGATTACTAACCAAACATTATTAACACAGTGGTATACCATGTAACTAGTAAAATAAAATATTTGTAGATCATTGTTATTATATGGAAGTATTTGTAAAATGTTAAATTTTTTAAATACACAAAATAAGATGTGCCTAATGATTACAATATATAAAAAGACTTGTTAAAGAATTGGAAAGGAATTTCAAGTAATGAATAAAATTAATCTTTATTATGTTCTTAAGATAATTTAAATTTATCATACAATAATAATATTTCTCTTGCCTAACCAAAGGCTGTACATTAGCAAGACCAACAGAGAAATCAGAAGCTTGGATCAGATGGTGACACCCCATTTTTTGGTCACAGAGTTCTGTATAAGCCACTAGTTATGAATCAGGGATGATCCCTCCCCTTCCCCCAAGGAGATTTGGTAATGTCTGAAGACATTTTTGGTTATTGAAGAGGTGGTACTGGCACTTAATGGATAGAGGCCAGCAATGCTGCCAAAATATTCTACATTACAGTGATCCTATAATGCAAATGATTACCCACCCCCCCCCCGCAACAAAAAATTGTCTAGCCTCAAATGTCAGTTGTGTGGAAATTGCAAAACCCTAGCATAAGCCTGTATTTGCTAGAGGCCCCTATTCTCTCACCATATTTAAAGTTTTTAAAAAATTAAAACACGCTTTTGGAAGGCCTGCACAATAGATAAAATAAGCTTCTTTACCTATCTTAGTTACAGATTCAAGTCTTATTCATAAGGCAAGTATTTCCTCAGTGTATTCTGTGTGTTATGTGTAGTACCAAGAACTTGGTAGGGATCTGAAATTAAAACAAAGTCCTTATCCTCAAAGAATTCACTAAAGAGCTTAAGATTTTATCCCCAACCCTGGGGATAAATTTTTTTAATTTTAATCTAGGTGAGTTGGGCTAGCTTCTGTCCTTTTATAAAAGACTTAATCTTTTCTTTTCAATGAAAGCAGCGTTCAGAAGTCAACAAACACTCCAGACACTTGCTCACTTCCCTTAGTTACATGTTTATATGTTTGGGAATAGGGTGGAGGCGTAGGTAGCATTGCATTTTATGAAGAATCAAATGGTAACTGACATGCCCAAAATAATAGTGAGAAAAAAAAGCTAGATGACAGGAAATGTGAACCAGAGCAATATATGACTGGTAAGACAAAGCTTCAATCAGTTAATCACTGAATTATCTAAGAGTGCATTATCCACATTTATTTATGGTAAATCTTGTTCCTTGGGTATTTTTTAACATTTAATAACTACTCAGCTAAGTACTGGATTTTAACCCTTGTTAATAGTGCTCAGTGTTTCTACTTAACTACAATTTGGCATAGTTGAATCCCATTAGGGAAACTTTCATAAAAAGAATTATTTGAGGGTCACCCTGGGTGGCTCAGTCGGTTAAGCGGCTGCCTTTGGCTCAGGTCACGATCCCAGTTCCTGGGATTGAGCCCTGCCAGCCCTGCCTCTGGCTCCCTGCTCAGCGGGGAGTCTGCTTCTCCCTCTCCCTCTGCTCCTCTCCACCAGCCCCTCCCCCGCTTGTGCTCTCTCTCTCTCTCTCTCTCTCAAATATATAAATAAATTTTTTTTTAAAAGAAAGAAATATAGATCATAAAGTTGAACCAGTGCTTGAGAGTCACTGTATTAAAATGTAACACAATAACTTGTTCATAATGATGACTCAAATCATCGAGAGTTAAATTTTATTCATCATGTGTTCAGGAAATCTGGAAGACATATTTCTCTCAATTTAAAAAAAAAAAATTGCATCTAAAGAGAAAACTTCAGTTAACTAAGAAATTTACTTGTGTAGTTTGAATACTTTCTATGGGCCCACTCTGTGCTAGGCTTTGTGATAGAGCCTGAGAAAGTGAAAATAAGTAGGATACTGTCCTTGCTCCCAATCTTCATGTCACTTAACGTGGAATTTTTGTGCTCCAGTGATACCAAACATAGCATTACTTAGTGATTCAGATTGTGCAGTGAATTGCTTGGGAACCCACCTTTCTGATATATCAGGTATAGAGTTGATCAAATGTCAATTTATTTGCTACCACCAATTTACAGAAAAGGGTCAAATTCAAATACTTAGCCAGGGGCACCTGGGTGGCTCAGTCAGTTAAGCAGCTGCCTTCAGCTCAGGTCATGATCCTTGGGGTCCTGGGATCAAGCCCCACATCAAGCTTCCTGCTCAGTGGGGAGTCTGCTTCTCCCTCTCCCTCTGCCTGCCACTCCCCCTGCTTATGCATGTGCTTTCTCTCTCTCTCTGTGTCAAATAAATAAAATCTTAAAAAAAAATCAAATACTTAGCCAGTGGTTAATTTCCATTTCCAGATTCTTTCTTCTTCGTAAATGAAAGTGGTTGTATACCATTAGTACATGTATATATATATATATGTATATATATATATAGTTAGATTTTCTTCCCCAGTAGTAGTAACTACCTTACTAGGAATATGATCTGTCATCCACTTTTTTTTTTATTCTTTTTTTTTTATGTTATGTTAATCACCATACATTACATCATTAGTTTTTGATGTAGTGTTCCATGATTCATTGTTTGTGTATAACACCCAGTGCTCCATGCAGAACATGCCCTCTTTAATACCCATCACCAGGCTAACCCATCCCCCCACCCCTCTCCCCTCTAGAACCCTCAGTTTGTTTCTCAGAGTCCATAGTTTCTCATGGTTCGTCTCCCCCTCCGATTCCCCCCCTTCATTTTTCCCTTCCTACTATCTTCTTTTTTTTTTAACATATAATGTCATCCACTTTTTCCTCTCTACAGAGCTAAATGACATCAAAATTTGCAATAAATTCTAATAATTGATATAGTTGTATGTTTTCTAGTTAAATGCTAATTTAGAAATATAATGGAAATGTTCAGTGTGGGATGCCTAAAGTACAGATGCTTTCCTTTTCTATTAAATTAATCTCAAGTGAAAATGGATGAGAGAAAATACTAGCATGTGATAGTTCATATTAGAACCTCTGGCACTGGTAAAGTCACTTTTAACTTTTCCCATGTTAATATGTATACATTTCACTATACTGTCAAACTAGCACTTTTTCAAGGGACTGTATACCAACAAAATGAATGTAATGTTTTACCCCTAAAACTGAATATGCAGGAATATATGAGTATGGTGATAGTTTCTTTAGGTAAGCAAGAAAAAAAGTGAATACTACTTTTTCATTTAATATTATTTAGACTAAGGAGAATGTCAAATAATTGGTTTACTAATATACTTAATTATAGTTGATTTGTGCTGTATTTTTATACATATGAGTTTAAATTATTTACAAGCTATCTTCAGATACCGCTAGTGATTTTAAATGAGACATCTTTGTGTATCAATTTGTGTGGCTTTTCTCAAAGTTATTTTCATTTTGTTTGAAAAGTGAGATACATTGTTATATAATCCCTTTTCCACAATGAGATTTATGTGACAAGAGTCAAGCCCATAACAAAAATATTGTTATATGATCCAGTTTCTATGAGCTAACATTTATAAGTAAAAGTGTATAAAAAAATGGCATTGATACTTTTGTTATATACATCTTGTTTTTGTACTGTTCTTAATAAAAATGTTTTTACTATCTCCACAGTAATGGTGCTAATAACCCTCTCAATTTATAAAAGCATTCTTTGTATATTTATGTATGATTTTATTTTTCTTCATAGAGCTGTGGATAGCTATTTTGTTTGCATATAACGTTATAAGAAAATCTATATAAGTAACAGGATGGTTTGTGTAAATAAGTTACTTTCACCTAAGTTTAACATTCAAAGCATCTAAATTTATTAAAATGTATGAAATATGTCCATGATGATAAGACATGTAAGAAACCTGGAATTTATTTGTTTTCCTTTTTTTCTTCCTTTTAGGTGTCCAATGTCTCCAGCATCAGTAGATTGCCAACTCCCTGTCCTTGCAACACCCCAGCCAGCATTATGCTAGTTCTGTCATACCCATCCCCGATTACTGCAGCAGAATGGAATCGTTCTTTAGTTGTAAGGTAAGTTTCCCTCCCCACTCATTTCACACGCATAGACTCAGCTTTTCATTTTACAATATTGTGTAGTTTTGTAAGTTTTTTTAAACTTTCTTTTTCCATATGGTTCCTTAGGTCATTAATGTATCATATTCAAAAACTTATAAAACTGCATAATATAATAAAAGACTTCTCTTGTGACCATAGACCAGCTTCTTTTTGTAGTAATCCCTAGGAGGTTATAAAACCTCCATTGTTTGACATTTGGGGCATCTCATGGAAAGGGAGCTGGCAATCTGCAGCTGCTGTGGACATTGGATGAGAAAGTATTGAAAGGTAAGCTTCAGATTTAGACCATATTGTATGCCTTTGGTTCCATCGTATATGCTTGAATTCATACTTTACATTAAACTTTATAGTAAATTCATAAAAGAAAAATACTACTCCCTCTTCTTTAAAGTGACCTGCAGTAAATGTTTGCATTATTAAGTTCACATAATACATTGGGATTATCTTAGAAGATAATTTTTATCCCTGAAAATACTGAGAATTCTAATATCGAATGAGATATTAAAAGAAAATACTATTAAATGAAAACAGTTCGTTTATCCCCATTTTCACATACTTGTTAGTAAAGCAAAGCTATTGCTAGCTTTTATCTTATTAAATATATTTTTTTGAGAAGTGGTTATAACACTGTTCCACAAATGGCCTATTACTAATCCTTCTACCTGCTGTCTTTGATTCTATATTGATCACTACAGATAAAGATTATAAGAGCTTTCTGATTTTTATTATATCCATATTGTTTCCTATGTATTTGAAGAGTGGGGAATGTGCTGTGTTCCTTGTTTTTTAATTCACTTTTAAACTTTAGAACACTATAATTTTAAGTACTATTTTAATTAAACAAATGAAAATAAGTTTTGATAGATTTTAATTTTTGCATTACAGAGACACCTACATATAAAGATAAGTACTTAACGCAATACCATTTTTTGTTCTTTAGGACTTGTCTGTGTATAGACCAATTGGGACAGCATTATATAGTGGCAAGAGAGTTAGATTTTAACATTCAAAAGACTAGAATTCTAACTGAAAATCTGCTTCTATCTACAAGTACTTCCCTGTGATTCACTGAGCCAATTTCCTTCTGTAAAATTATGTTCTTTTCATTCCCGTTAGCTTTAATAATTTTATTCTAGAAGAAACACAGTAGTTATTATCAGTTTTTCCTTTCTGTGTATGTTAATAAATCAAAAAAGCTAATGTTAGCTTTTAGTTAATGAATTGATTTAAATTCAGGAAATAATTTGATTTTACATAGATTTTTACATTAGACCCAAGTTAAGGCAGATCATTGGCATCTCTAACTTCTTTTAAAAATTCATAACTTTTTTTCTGTTTACACTAGTCTCATTGTATACTGTGACACTCCAAGACCACCACTAGGTAGAAGGGGACATGTTTTAATTCCATTTGGGTTGTATTGACCAAAGAAGATGGTAAATGAAATAGGCAGTATGAGTTTCTTTTTTACTGTCAAGTGGATAAACACTTTACCTAAAATACCAGTCCCAGAGCAGTGATTCTGAACTTCTTAAAAATGTATGTCCCCTTTTGGTAAACATAAAAACTGTGGACACACATACCCCATGACAGGATATAGTGATATCCTTCATTGAGGTCATTGTATTCTTTATATGTATCTTCTAGTTTTTATCAGTCTTTACTTTCTGTAATTTCTGTTATAAGAATAATAGACTTTTTGTTTTCCAAACACAAAATGATTAAATATGCATTTTAAAATAATGAAATGCTATACCATCACTACCCAAGTTGAGAATATACAGTATAAAGAAAGGGAAGAAGTCCAAAAAACATTATAAAGTTAGAAGGCCATAGACATTTTCAAACAGGTTAGCGGATAAGACAGAAATACAGGAAAGTTAGAAATCTATTCTCTGATTAATATTTATGACCCCTTCTCTGTATATAGTTGGCTAGTTAAGTAATATATTTTTTGGGCATTGGATTAATTAAAATTTAGTAATCAAAATAAAACCATAAGATAAAAATCTTCTAATCTTTTTAAAACTCTTTTCTATGAAAATCAATGCAGTAATTTAGTAGAAAAACAAACACAGCTGACAGATGTCTTGAAATAATGACATTCAGCTACACAGACTCCTCTTCCTGTGCCTCAGTCTACCCAGTCCCAAGGTCTGATAATACTGCTAGTCCTTCTGCATTCCCCACACCATCACCACTACACTAATCCAGATAGCAGCCATACTGCCCAGGTTAATTCTGTATCTGCCATTCTTCCCCTATAACCCTCAGTTACAAAGAATTCAGCATGCCTAGTGCTCTCTAGTCTTTTAACACTTTTCCAATTAATTATACTACAGAGGTGATATAATTAATTACTCATACCTTTCCTCTTTCTGCTTTCTTTAGCTGAGGAAAAGTTTATTCTCACCATTTCATTTTTGAGCCAGGTAGTAATTGAAAAGTAGAGAAATAATGTTGATGTGCCCCGTTAAAGGAAAAAAAAATCTCTTATTACCTTTTTTTTTTTTTTTTAACTGGAACAGAATGCTGCCTCATTCCGCACATGATTTTAGGTTGACTGTCATCTGCCTTTTCATCTTCCTCACTTAGCTGTCCCTAGAGGAAAATATTATTTATTGTTTAATAGTTTTATTTTCATGGGTTAGAATAAGCACTTTATACTATCACCTAGTTTTTTGGGGAGGGTGGGAAATAAACTTTTGAGATATAACTTACTGTTAAGTTGGGTCCTTTGAGAAAGCATTTGACAAGAGGGAAGGTCTGTCTAGGTTATTATATGAAATAATTACTTTCCTTGAAATTTTTTTCACAATATTATCATTTGTCATGCCATTAAGAAGACACAAGAATTAGTCATTGAGCCTAGGTTCCATATTCATTACGTGCACATACACATATACTTCCACATCTTCCTACTCTTCAAATAAACAATTTAAAAACCTCAGAGGTAGAAATGTAGTCATTTATTTCTACATGCATAAACGTTTTGTTGGTTTAAAGCACAAAATGTTGGGGGAGTAGGAACTATATTATTAATCATTTATGTTTGCGGCTAAAATTTCACATTACATAGATAAAATTTCACATTTCAGTGAATGAAATGTTGAAAGTTTTAGATATATGTAAAATTGGAAAATTTATGCGCAGATTTAAAATACATTTTGCGGGGCGCCTGTGTGGCTCAGTCATTAAGCATCTGCCTTCAGCTCAGGTCATGACCCCAGGGTCCTGGGATCGAGCCCCGTATCGGGCTCCCTGCTCTGTGGGAAACCTGCTTCTCCCTCTCCCATTCCCCTTGCTTGTGTTCCCTCTCTCGCTGTGTCTGTCTGTGTCAAATAAATAAAATCTTTAAAAAAATAAAATACATTTTGCTCTAGGGAGTCGTTTTTTTTTTTTTCCATTTTTTCTTTTGTTTTTGGCGGAAGTGGTTTTATTTTTCTGATTTAATGTTCTACACATGTGCAAATTAACTGAACAGTTGCTATGAGATGAAGTCTAATTTTTGCATGTTAAATGTGACCCACAATATATATAGTTGTGTGTTTTTTGTTATAAAAGAAAAAAAATGAGTGGGCTAAATGGTATGTGAATTATATCTCAAAAAAAAAAATACAACATGGTTATATAACAGTAAATGAAGATGGTGGTGATGTTGATATATCATTGTGGGGAAAGGGGGAGTTGGCTACCTAAAGATAAAACTTCTATAAACTTATTGTTTCTGTGGTATTTGAATAATTTTATGGGTACTGAAGTATATTTTTATTAGAAGTTTTTATAACATGTCAGATTGAATTATGTGATACAGCTTTTAAGAGGTAATATAGTTCTAAGAACTTCTAGTTCTAAGAAAGACTTCAGCATCAGGTCTAGGTTCAGGTCATAGGACCTTAAACAAGTCATTTAATCTCTCTGAGCCTTAGTTTTATCATTTGTTAAGTGAGACTAAAATGCACATACATTAGAGAGTTTTCATAACTGCTTGAGTAATGTATGCTCTCATGCTCACACAACCCCTTCTTTCCTCCCCTCTTCCTTACCTTCCTCCCTCCTCTTCCCTCCCTCCCTCCCCCCCTCTAGATACAGATCTATGAATGAAATACTTAGTATAATACTTAGCAAATAGAGAGAGGGGGTATCAGTAATTATTAACACTTACTGTAGCTATAGCATTATATTATTGAAAATTATGACCATTTATCTGCTTGTTTGTGCTGGAAACATTTTTAAGTACAATAATTGTAAAATTTCCTAAGGAAGTTTGTTAAGACTGCTTTTGGATATAACAATCCTTTTTTTCTCTTTTTCTCCACTCTTTGGGATGATTACAAAAACTTTACAGAAGTGAGCCATATCAGTTACATATTTAGTGAATTTATATATATGTTTGTATTTTTACATGTATTTATTAAAATATTTATAATTGACCCAATTAAAAACTTTAAAAATTTTTGTCTCCTTATTTGATTAAATAGGTTTTAGATTTCTCCTATAGAATTGCAAATCTTTAAAATATTACAAATAAGATTTATTACAGGATATTTTTCCCCTTTACAGCCTTCTAAAGAAGACATAGTCATTTGATGGGTATTGGCATTTCATCTTGTGTTTACTCAGAAAATAAGGCTTGACATTCACTTTTAGATTAAATCTAAAGGAACTTGAACATTGTGTTTTTAGGGCAAATGGTATCATCGGAGGCAAGCTGTAAAAGAATTGCATGGAACGTTGATACGCCTTTTAAATGAATTGCTGCCATGGGAACCAAAGTTGATGAAAGCTTTTCAAAGAAACCGGTAATTTGAACTTTATAATCTGTTTTACCTATTTTAGGGCTCTTAATTTATAATTATGGAAAGATATCCTGGAATCATTTTGTAATTTTCCCTTGATTTATAATTCAGGAGATATTTTTGAGTCCCTACTGTGTTCAAGGCACTTTCTAAGCCCTGAAAAAGTAGGGTTGATTAAATAAAACCCTATTTGTGGCTTATATTCCTTTTCTTTTTTCCTATTGTGGTAAAATGGACAAACAAAATTTGCCCTCTTAACCAGTTTTAAGTGTATAGTTCATTGGTATTAAATACATTCATAATGATTGTTATTACCCCATCTATCTCCTGAACTCTTCATCTTGTAAAACTAAAACTCTTTATCTATTAAATAACTCCCCATTCTCCTTCTTCCCAGCCCCTGGCCATAACCATTCTACTTTCTGTCTATATGATTTTACTACTCTTACGTACCTTGTATAATATACAATATTTATGGTTTTGTGACTGCCTTATTTCACTTAGCATATTTTAAGGGTTCATCCATATTGTAACATATGTCAGAATTTCCTTCCTTTTCAAGGCTCTTTGGTATTTCATTGTATGCATATACCACATTTTGCTTATTCATTCATCTGCCAGTGGACACATGGATGGTTTTCGTGTTTTAGCTATTACGAATAATGTTGCTGTGAACATGGGTGTGCAGATATCTCTTCAGGACTGCTTTCAGTTCTTTTGGTTTATACTTTGAAGTGGAATTTCTGGATCATATGGTAATTCTATTTTTAATTTTTTAAAGAACCACCATAGTCTTTTCCACAGTGTCTGTACAATTTTCCATTCCCACCAACAGGATCCCAATTTCTCCACCTCCTCACCAACATTTGTTATTTTGTTTTTTTTATAGTAGCCATCCTAATGAATACTAGGTGGTATATTGTTGTACTTTTGATTTGTATTTGCCTAATGATAAATGATATTGTGTATCTTCTCATATGTTTATTGGTTATTTATATATCTTTGGAGAAATGACTATTCAAGTTTTTTGCCCATTTTTGAATCAGTTTGTTGATTTTTTTGTTGATTTTTAGGAGTTCTCTGTATATTTTGGCTACTCCAATCCCTTATTTGCAAATATTTTCTTCCATTCTATGTGTTACCTTTCTGTTTTGTTGATAGTGCCCTTGATGAACAATTTTTAAAATTTTCCATGAAGTCCAGTTTCTTTATTTTTTATTGTTGCTTATGCCTTTAGTGTCGTCCCAAGAAATCATTAGTAAGTTTAGTAGTAAGTTTTGAAACCAAGAAGTGTGAACATTCCAGCTTTGTTTTTATTTTTCAAGATCATTTTAGCTACTTGAGGTCCCTTGAGATGCCATATGAGTTTTAGGATAGGTTTTTCTATTCCATAACAAATATCATTAGGATTTTGATAGAGATTGCAGTGAATCTGTAGAGCACTTTGGGTAGTATTGACATCCTCGAAATATTAAGTCTTCCAATCCATGAATATGGGATGTGTTTTCATTTATTTAGTCATCTTTAATTACTCTCCAGTGTTTTGTAGTTTTCACTGTACAAGTCCTTCACATCCTTGATTAATTCCAAAGTATTCTATTCTTTTTGATGCTTTAAAAACGGAATTGTTTCAAGTTGCTTTTCAGATTGATTGTTGTCACTATAGAAATGCAACTGATTCTTGTGTGTTGCCTTTGTATCCTGCTACTTGCTGAACTCATTTATTCTAACAATTTTTTGTGTGGAATCTTTAAGGTTTTCTACATACAAGATCATGTCATCTGTAAAAAGAGATTATTTTTCTCTTTCCAGTTTGGATGCCTTTTCTTTTTTCTTGCCTAATGCTTGGTCTAGAACTTTCAGTATAATGTTGAATAGAAGTAGCAAAAGTGAGCATCCTTGCCTTGTTCCCAAACTTAGAAGGAAAAGGTTTCAGTCTTTCACCATTGAGTGTGATGTTCACTATGGGTTTTTCTTGTGTGGCTTTCTTATGTTGAGATAGTTTCCTTCTATTCCTAGTTTGTTGAGTATTTTTATCATGAAAGGATGTGGAATTTTGTCATGCTTTTTCTGCAGTTGAGATAATCATGTGGTTTCTTCACTTTATTATGTTAATGTAGTATATGACATTAATCAATTTTCATATGTTGGACTATCCTTTATTCCAGGTATAAATCTCATTTGGTCATGGTGTATAATCCTTTCAGTATGCTGCAGAATTTGATTTGCTTATATTTTGTTGACCCACTCTGGCATCTTGCCATGCTCCCCCAGATCAGTATCTCTTATCTTATGGGAAGATGGCAGAGTGGGTAGACCCTAAGCTCACACTGTCCCATGTTTACAACTAGATATCATCCACATCCAAGTCAATAAACCAGAGAGCAGTCTGAAGACTGGCAGAACAAACTCTACAGTTAAATATAGAGAAGAAGCTGCATCTGAAAGGTTAGGAAGGTCAGAAAGGCAGAGGGAGGCTGCCCGCAGGAGGGAGGGAGCTGTGCATGCGGAGAGGACAGAGAAACAGGCACTTGTACCAAGGAACTCATATGGGAAAGGCTAATCCCCATAATGTTTGGCTTTAAAAACCAGAGGGGCTGAATTCTATGAGTTTGTAAAACCAGTGGAAATTGGAGCTTGTAGCTTTAAAAGTCTGCCGATTCAGCACTGGGTGAGCCAGGGGGGAAAGTGATAGCTGGGTTGCTGCCCTTAAAGAGACAGCAGCCTATGCGGAGAGGCAACATAAAATAGGCAGTTTACACAACACCATAGGCAAACAGGAGACAGATTTGTTCATACTGATTTCAGAGCATGTTGGTGGACTTCTCTGAAAATGAGGGAACTGGCAGGCACCATTTTCCTCCCCCAAGCCCCAGCATAACCATAAACTCCCTGTGGGAGAAGAGGCTGCACAGATATTTGTAGCCTGGACCCAGGGCTCAGGGCAAATTTTGTTAAAGCTGCCTATGTGCCCCTCCCAGATTCTGGGTGTATACCTGATGGGGTTTTGGAATATAGGTGAGATTCAGTGGGGTGGAGTCCGGAGCCAAGGACCAAGAAAGAATTCTTGAGACGTCTTTGGTGCAAAATGGTGGTTTATTAAAGCACAGGGACAGGACCTATGGGCAGAAAGAGCTGCTGCCCCGGGGTTGTGAGGGGTGGCTGATTATATACTATGGGGTTGGGGGAGGTAAGGAAAAAGGGAGGTTTCAAAAGGATTTTCATATGTTAAAGAAGACTCAACAGGATACCAGAGGCCTTGCCATTGTCAAGTTAAAGTTTTTCCCTCTAGCAAGGCATTAACATGAAAATAGTTGGAAACTTCCTGGAGAAACATTATACTCTGCCTGCTTCAAGTATCTGTCAATGGGCTGCAGATTATAAGGACATTTAATTGTATCTACATTTCCTTCTGGAAGCTAGGTTATTGATAGAAATGAGTTCTTGTAGATTGCTAAGACATTTGTAAACTGAGGGAGACTCCGCTCTTGAAGGATTGTGATCTCTATAGGTTAACTGTTTTTCCTTTCCTTAGCTTTAGGGCAGCCAGGAGTACCTGAGGAATGATACATATATCCCATGGGTGTTGGGGGTCGTGGGGTGTCAGTTTCTGCTTTGTCCTTAGCTTGCCTTCTGTTCCCTCATCATACCTGCTGCTGCGGGCCATGCCCAGCCATTGTCATACACTCTCCCAACAGCTTCACATCCCCAGCAGCCATAGCACTTTGGGAGCTCTGGCATAAGACTAGTGGCCCAAGGCAATTTAGCTAACACCAATAACCCGTTCCCAAGTTCCCTGGTAGGCATGTGCCCCTCAGAACTTGTCTGCCTGAGTCTCACTAACACCATAGAGTAAACACATCCCACAACAGGTAGAGGGTCAGTGCAAATGACTGCACTGAAAGGAAAAGTGACTCAGACACAACAGCAGGATGTAAGCAACACACATAGGATACTCTCCTAAAGTGCCAGGTTCTGGTAAACAGGGGACACTGCACTACAGGGGACTCTAGGACCTCCTCTTCATGAAGTCACTTTTTTCTTTTTTTTTTTTTTTTTTAAAGATTTTATTTATTTATTCATGAGAGACAGAGAGAGAGAGAGGCAGAGGGAGAAGCAGGCTCCCAAGGAGCAGGGAGCCCGATGTGGGGCTCGATCCCAGGACCCTGGGATCATGACCTGAGCCGAAGGCAGACGCTTAACCATCTGAGCCACCCAGGCGCCCATGAAGTCACTTTTTTCAAGAGCAGATGACATAGCTGACTTTCTTAACAGAGAGAAACAGACACAGAGAGCCAGGCAAAATGAGACAAATTTATCCCAGATGAAAGAACAGGACAAGGCCACAGCCAGAGATTTAAGCCAAACAAATATAAGGAACATGCCTGATATCTCGAGAATTTAAAGCAGTGATCATAAGGATGCTTGCTAGAATTGAGAAAAGAGTGGAAGACATGAGTGAGACCCTTAACACAGAGTTAAGGAATAACATAGAGGGGCAACTGACTGGCTCAGTTAGTAGAGCATGAGACTCTTGATCTTGGGCATTTGAGCACCACATTGGGTATACAGATTAATTAAAAATAAAATCTTAAAAGGAATAACATAGCATAGATAAAGGGCTCAGTAAACAAAATGAGAAATACACTTGATGGAATGTAGCAGGATGAAAGAAGCAGAGGAATAAATTAGTGACCTTGAAGACAGAGCAATGGAAAGCAATCAAGCTGAACAAAAGAAAGAAAAAAGAATTACACAAAACAAGAATAGACTTAGGGAACTCAGTGACTCCATCAAACATACTAACATTTGTATTATAGGAGTCCCAGAAGAAGAGAGAGAAAAGGGGACAGAAAATTTATTTGAAGAAATAATAGCTGACTTCCCCAACCTGGGGAAGGAAACAGATAACCAGATCCAGGAAGCACAAAGAACTCCCATCAAAATCAACAAAAGCAGAACCACATTAAGACATATTGTAATTAAATTGGCAAAATACAGTAATAAAGAAAAAAATCTTTAGGACTCATACAAGAATTCAGTAAAGTGGCAGGATATAAAGTCAATGCACAAAAATCAGTTGCATTTCTATACAACAACAACAAGACAGAAGAAAAATTAAGGAGTCGATCCCAATTACATTTGCACCCAAAACCATAAGATACCTAGGAATAAATCTAACCAAAGAGGCAAAGGATCTGTACTCCAAAAACTATAAAATACTCATGAAAGAAATTGAGGAAGACACAAAGAGATGGAAAAACGTTCCATGCTCATGGATTGGAAGAACAAATATTGTGAAAATGTCTATGCTACCTAGAGCAATCTACACATTTAATGCAATCCCTATAAAAATACCATCCACTTTTTTCAAAGAAATGGAACAAATAATCCTAAAATTTGTATGGAACCAGAAAAGGCCCCGACTAGCCAGAGGAATGTTGAAAAAGAAAAGCAAAGCTGGTGGCATCACAGTCCCAGACTTCAAGCTCTATTGCAAAGCTGTTATCATCAAGACAGGTTGGTACTGGCACAAAAACAGACACATTGATGGAACAGAATAGAGAGCCTAGAAATGGACCCTCAACTCTATGGTCAACTAATCTTTGACAAAGCAGGAAAGAATGTCCAATGGAAAAAAGACAGTCTCTTCAACAAATGGTGTTAGGAAAATTGGATAGCCACATGCAGAAGAATGAAACTGGACCATTTCCTTACACCACACACAAAAATAGACTCCAAATGGATGAAAGACCTAAATGTGAGACAGGAATTCATCAAAATCCTAAAGGAGAACACAGACAGCTACCTCTTCGACCTCAGCCACAGCGACTTCTTCCTAGACACATCACCAAAGGCAAGGGAAGCAAGGGCAGAAATGAACTATTGGGACCTCATCAAGATAAAAAGCTTTTGGAGAGCAAAAGAAACAGTCAACAAAACCAAAAGACAGCTGACAGAATGGGAAAAGATATTTGCAAATGTCTTATCAGATAAAGGACTAGAATCCAAAATCTATAAAGAACTTATGAAACTCAACACCCAAGGAACACATAACCCAGTCAAGAAATGGGCAGAAGACATGAACAGACATTTTTCCAAAGAAGACATTCAAATGGCCAACAGACATGAAAAAGTGCTCAACATCACTAGGCATCAGGAAAATACAAATCAAAACCACAATGAGATACCACCTCACACCAGTCAGAATGGCTAAAATTAACAAGTCCATAAACGACAGATGTTGGCAGGGATACGGAGAAAGGGGAATCCTCTTGCACTGTTGGTGGGAAGACAAGCTGGTGCAGCTACTCTGGAAAACAGTGGGAGGTTCCTCAAAAAGTTGAAAATAGAGCTACCCTACGACCCAGCAATTGCACTACTGGGTATTTACTCCAAAGATACAGTAATCCGAAGGGGCATGTGCACCCCAATGTTTATAGCAGCAATGTCCACAATAGCCAAACTGTGGAAAGAGCTCAGACGTCCATTGACAGATGGATAAACAAGATGTGGTATTTATATACAATGGAATATTATGCAGCCACCAAAAAAATGAAATCTTGCCTTTTGCAAAGACGTGGATGGAACTAGAGGGTATTCTAAGCGAAATAAGCCAGTCAGAGAAAGGCAATTATCATATGATCTCACTTATATGTGGAATTTGAGAAACAAGGCAGAGGATCATAGGGGAAGAAAGGAAAAAATAAAACAAGAAGAAACCAGAGAGGGAGACAAACCATAAGAGACTCTCAATCTCAGGAAACAGACTGAGGATTACTGTAGTGGAGGGGGGTGGGAGGGATGGGGTGGCTGGGTGATGGACATTGGGGAGGTTATGTGTTGTAGGAAGCACTGTGTATTGTGTAAGACTGATGAATCACAGACCTGTACCCCTCAAACAAATAATACATCATATGTTAATAATAAAAATAATAATCAAAAAACAAGTTTAAAAATTTTAAAATAATATAAAAGCTAAGGCTAGGAGGAGATTTTTCAGCAGAAACTTTGCAAGCTACAGGGGAGCGGCATGATATATTCAAAGTGATAAATGGGAATAATCTGCAGCCAAGAATACTCTATCCAGCAAGGCTATCATTCAGAGTAGAAGGAGAGATAAAAAGTTGCCCAGACAAAAACTGAATGAGTTATTGACCACTAAATCAGCCCTGCAAGAAATATTAAAGGGGACTCTTTGAGTGGAAAGGAGAGACCAAAAGTGGCAGTATAAAGGAATGAAAACACAAAAGCAGTAAAAGTGAGTATCTCTGTAAAAAAAAATCAGTCAAGAAAAACACAAAAGAAAGAATATAAAATACAATAACAGAGGGGAAACGAATGGGTTCAAACTTAAATGACCGTCAACTTAGTATAGACTGCTATATGCATAAGAGATTATATACAACCCTAATGGTAAACATATATAAAAAGCCACTAATAAACATGCAAAGAATAAAGAGAAAGAAATCCAAATATAGCACTAAAGAAAATCAGCAAAACATGAAAGACAAAAAAAAAAATCAGAAAAAATCTTCAGAAACAACTACAAAACAAGTAATTAAATAACAATAAATACATACTATCAGTAATTACTTTGAATGTAAATGGATTGAATGCTCCAGTCAAAAGACAGAGAGTGACAGAATGGATAAAAAAACAAGATCCATCTATATGCTGCCTACAAGAGACTCATTTCAAACCAGAAGACACCTGCAGACTGAAAGTGAGGAGATGAAGAAACATCTGTCATTCAAATCAATCTCAAAAGAAAGCCGGAGTGGTAATATATTGCACAAGCTAGGCTTTAAAACAAAGACTGTAAAAAATAAATAAATATAAATAAATAAAACAGACTGTAAAGAGACAAAGGAGGACACTATATGATGATAAAGGGAACGATCCAACAAGAAGATACAACTGTAAATATTTAGGCACCCATCATCGAAGCACCCAAATACGTAAAACAGTTAGTAACATAAAGGATTAATTGATAATATGGTAATAGTAGGGGCCTTTAACACCCCACTTACATCAATAGACAGATCATCTAAACAGAAAATCAACAAGGAAACAGTGGTTTTGAAACACACACTGGACCAGATGGTATTTAACAGATATATTCAGAACATTCCATCCTAAAACAGCAGAATATACATTCTTTTCAAATGCATATGGAATGTTCTCCAGAATAGATCACGTATTAGCCCACAAAACAAACCTGAACAAACTCAAGAAGATCAAAATCCTACCATGTGTCTTTTCTGAACACAATGCTGTGAAAGTGGCAACCGTAAGAGAAAATCCTGAAAGACCAGTAATACGTAGAGGTTGAATAACATGCTACTAAACAATGAATGGGTCGACAAGGAAATCAAAGAAGAAATAAAAAAGTACATGGAAACAAATGAAAATGAAAACACAGCAGTCCAAACCTCTGGGATGCAGCAAAACCAGTTCTAAGAGGGAAGTTTATAGCAATATCGGCCTACCTCAGGAAGCAAGAAAAATCTCAAATAAACAACCTAACTTTACATCTAAGAAAGCAAGATTAAGAACAACAGTCAAAACCTAAAACCAGCAGAAGGAAGGATAGAATAAAGATTAGAACAGAAACAAATGATATAGAAACTAAAAAAAACAATAGAACAGATCAGCTGGTTCTTTGATCAAAAATCAATAAAATTGGTAAACATTTAGGCAGACTTATCAAGAAAAAGAAAGAACTCAAACAAAATCACAAATGAGAGAGGAGAAATAACAACCAATACCACAGATGTACACAGTTAGAATATTACGAAAAACTATATGCCAACAAATTGGACAACCTAGAAGAAATGGATAAACTCCTAGAAACCTATAAGCTACCAAAACTGAAACAGGAGGAAGTAGAAAATTTGAACAGGCTCATAACCAGCAGGAATTAAATGAGTAACCAAAAAATTCCCAACAAACAAAATTCCAGGACAAAATGTCTTCACAGGCGAATTAGACCAAATATTTAAAGAAGAGTTAATACCTATTCTACTTAAACTATTCCAAGACATAGAAAAGGAAGGAAAACTTCCAAATTCATTTTATGAGGCCAGCATTACCCTGATACTGAAACCACATAAAGATACCACTAAAAAAAGAGAACTACAGGCCAATATCCCTGATGAAAATAGATACAAAAATCCTGAACAAATAATAGCAAACCAAATTCAATAATACATCTAAAAAAATCATTCACCACGGATCAAGTGGAATGTATTCCTGGTTGCAGTGGTGGTTCAATATTTGCAAATCAATCACATCAGTAAGAGAAAGAGTAAGAACCATGTGATCTTTTCAATAGATGCAAAAAAGCATTTGACAAAGTACAACACCCATTCATGATAAAAACCTTCAACAAAGTAGGTTTAGAGGGAACGTACCTCAACATAATAAAGGCCATACATTAAAAACCCACAGCTGACATCATCCATTATTTTTTTTAAACATCATCCTTAATGGGGAAAAACTGAGAGCTTTTCCCCTAAGGTCAGGAACAAGGGAAGGATGTCCCCTCTCACTACTTCTATTAAACATAGTACTGAAAGTCCTAGCCACAAAAGTCAGAAAACAAAAAAATAAAAGGCATCCAAATCAGCAAGGAAGAAGTAAAACTTTCACTATTTGCAGATGACATAATACTCTATATAGAAATCCAGAAAGATTCCACCAAAAGATTGCTAGACCTGATCCACAAATTTAGTAAAATCACAGGATACAAAATCAATGTACAGAAATCTGTTGCATTTCTATACACCAATAATGAAGCAGCCGAAAGGGAAATTAAAGAATCAATCCCATTTCTATTTGCACCCAAAATAAGATACCTAGGAATAAGCCTAACCAAAGAGATAAAAGACCTGAACTGTGAAATCCATAAAACAGTGGTGAAAGAAATTGAAGAAGACACAAAGAAATGGAAAGACATTCCATGCTCAAGAATTGGGAGAACAAATATTGTTAAAATGTCTGTACCACCCAAATTGGCAATCTACACATTTAATGCAATCCCTATCAAAATATCAACGGCATTTTTTTATAGACAGAACAGACAATCCTAAAAAAAAGATCCTAAATAGCCAAAGCAATTTTGAAAAAGGAAAGCAAAGCTGGGGGAGGCATCCCAATTTCAGATTTCAAGTTATATTACAGAGCTGTAGTAATCAAAACAATATTTATTGTACTGGCACAAAAAGAGACACGTAGATCAATGGAACAGATTAGAAAACCCAGAAATAAACACACAATTATATGGTCAGTTAATCTTCAACAAAGCAGGAAAGAATATCCAATGGGAAAAGGACTGTCTTCAATAAATGGTGTTGGGAAAACTAAACAGAAACATTCAAAAGAAAGAAACTGGACCCCTTTCTTACACCATACACAAAATTAAATTCAAAATGGATTAAAGACCTAAATATGAGACCTGAAACCATAAAAATTCTAGAAGAGGACACAGGCAGTAACTTCTTTGACATTGGCCATAGAAACATCTTTCTGGATAGGTCTCCTGAGCCAAGGAAAACAAAAGCAAAAATAAACTATTGGGGCTACATCAAAATAAAAAGCTTCTGCAAAGGGAAGGAAACAATCAACAAAACTAAAAGGCAGCCTTCAGAATGGCAGAAAATATCAGCAAATGACATATCAGATAAAGGGATAGTATCCAAAATATATAAAGAGCTTACACAACCAACACCCCAAAAACAAATAATCCAGTTAAAAAATAGGCAGAAGACATGAACAGACATTTCTCCAAAGAAGACATCCAGATGGCAAATAGACACATGAAAAGATGCTCATCATCACTTACCAGAGAATTGGAAATCAAAACTACAGTGAGATATCACCTCACACCTGTCAGAATGGCTAAAATCAACAACATAAGAAAAACAGATGTTGGCTAGGATGTAAAGAAAGGGGAACCCTCTTACAGTGTTGGTGGGAATGCATACTGCTGCAGATACTGTGGAATACACTATGGAGGCTCCTCAAAAAATTAAAAATAAAACTACCTTATGACCCAGCAATGTCACTACTGGATATTTACCCAAAGAATACAAGAACACTAATTCAAAGGTATACATGCACCCCTATGTTACAACATAGTGAATAGTGAAGATATGGAAGCTTTCCAGGTGTCCATTGATTGATGAATGGATAAAGTGGCATGCAAGCACGTGCACCCACACGCGCACACACACACACACACACACACACGAATATTATTCAGCCATAAAGAATGAAATCTTGTCATTTGCAATGACATGAATGGAGCTAGAGAGTATAATGCTAATCGAAATAAGTCTATCAGAAAAAGACAAATACCATATGATTTCACTCATATGTGGAATTTAAGAAACAAATCAAGCAAAGGGGAAAAAAGAGAGAAACCAAGAAACAGACTCTTAAGTATAGAGAACAAACTGATGGTTATCAGAAAGGAGGAGGGTGGGGGATGGGTTAAATATGTGATGGCGATTAAGGAGTGAACTTCTGGTGATAAGCATCAGGGTGATGTATTGAATTGTTGAATCACTTCAAAATAATGTAACACCATGTTAACCAACAGGAATTAAAATATAAACCAAAAAAATGAAAAAGAAAAATAGAAAGATACTCATCTATAGTTTTCTTGTAGTGTCCTTGTCGGGCTTTGGCTTTAGCGTCATGCTAACCTCAAAGAAAAAATTAGGAAATGTGTGGGGCACCTGGGTGGCTCAGTCGTTAAGCGTCTGCCTTCAGTTCAGGTGGTCATGATCCCCGGGTCCTGGGATCAAGCCCCGCATCAGGCTCCCTGCTCCACGGGAAGCCTGCTTCTCCCTCTCCCACTCCCCCTGCTTGTGTTCCCTCTCTCGCTGTCTCTCTCTCTGTCAAATAAAATCTTAAAAAAAAAAAAAAAATTAGAAAGTGTGTCTTTCTTTTCGGTTTTTTTGGGAAAAGTTTGAAAAGGAATGGTATTAGTTCTTTAAATGTTTGGTAGAATTCACCAATGAATCCATCAGATCCAGGGCTGTTCTTTGTTGAGAGATTTTTTAATCATTGATTCATTCTCCTTTAATAGTTACAGGTGTATTCAGATTTTCTGTTTCTTTGTGACTTAATCCTGGTAGCTTTTTGTTTTGAGGAATTTGTCTATATCATTTAGGCTATCCAATTTGGTGGCATACAGTTTTCATAGTACTCTTATAAATCTTTTTATTTTTATAGAATTAGTCATAATGGCTTCACTTTCATCTTTGATTTTCCTACTTTGAGTCTTTTTTTTCCTAAGTTCATCTAGCTAACGGTTTGTTAATTCCTCCTTTCAAAGAAGGAACTTTTGATTTCATTGATTTCCTCTCTTGTTCTATTCTCTATTTTGTTGAACTCTGATCTAATCTTTATTATTTCCTTCCATTAGCTTTAGGTTTAATTTGTTATTTTTATTCTAATTCCTGAAGTTACAAAGTTAGGTTATTAATTTGAGATCTCTCTTGTTTTTTAGTGTAAGCATTTATTTGTAGCTCTAAATTTCTCTCTTAGCAGTGTTTTCACTGGGTCCTATTGTTTTGGTAGGTCATGTTTTCATATCCATTTATCTATAAGTATTTTCTAATTTTTCTTTTAATTTCTTCTTTGATCTGTTGGTTGTTTAAGAGTGTGTTGTTTAATTTCCACAAATTTGTGAATTTTTCAGTTTTCCTTCTGTTGCTGATTTCTGACTTCATCTGTGGCTTGCATTCTTGGAAGAAACGGATGAACTCAAAATGTCAGTTAGTGATAAGTGCTATGAAGAAAAATAAAGTAGGGTAAGGAGAATAGGAAATGCCTGGTTTGGATGGGATGATGATTGCTCTCTTACTAGGGTGTCAGGGAAAGCTCCCCTGATAAGTTGATATTCAAGCAGAGACCTGAAACAAAGAAGGGAGAGAGCCATGTGGATATCTGAAGGAAAAGAAGATGTGGAAGCCCTAAGATTGGCATCATGTTTGGCACTTAGAGGAAATGCAAAGAGACAAATGTAACCAGAGCTGAGTGAGTGAGGAGAAAGTGCCAAGAGTCAAGAATCAGAGAAGTATAACTTGGGAATCATAGCCAGGTCATGTATGTTTTAAGGACTTTTGTTTTTACTCTAAGATGAGATAAACATTGAAGGATTTTAAGCACAGAAGGGACATGATCTGGCTTATCTTTTAAAGCACTCACATTGCCTGTGGTGTTGAGATTAGTGTAGTGGGACAACAGGGAAATCAGTTACAAAAAGCAATAATCCATCTTTTTTTTTTTTTCTTAACATATATTGTATTATTTGTTTCAGAGGTACAGATCTGAAGGGGGGGAAATCGGAGGGGTAGACGAACCATGAGAGACGATGGACTCTGAAAAACAAACTGAGGGTTCTAGAGGGGAGGGGGGTGGGAGGATGGGTTAGCCTGGTGATGGGTATTGAGGAGGGCACATTCTGCATGGAGCACTGGGTGTTATGCACAAACAATGAATCATGGAACACTACATCTAAAACTAATGA
>NC_138382.1:26348068-26371869 GCF_054177405.1 Leptonychotes weddellii | reverse complement strand
AAAAAAAAAAAAAAAAAAAGAAAATGAGACAAATCTAGAAATAATGTTGCCATGCCAGTGTTAGAGAAATTACTGCCTGGTTCTAAGATTTTTGTAGTTTCAGGTCTCACATTTAGGTCTTTAATTATTTGGGGTTTATTTTGGTGTATGGTGTTAGAAAGCAGTCCAGTTTCATTCTTTTACATGTAGCTGTTCAGTTTTCCAAGCACCATTTATTGAAGAGACTTTTTCCCATTGAATAGCCTTGCCTTTTATGTCATAAATTAATTGACCATGTAAGTGTGGGTTTATTTCTGGGGTCTTCATTCTGTTCCCTTGATCTGTGTGTCTAGTTTTGTTTAAGTAACGTACTATTTTGATTACGTCAGCTTTATAGTATATCTAGAAATCTGGAATTGTGATACCTACAACTTTCTTTTTGTTCCTCAAAATTGCTTGAGCAATTTGGGGTCTTTTGTAGTTCCATACAAATTTTAGTATTATTTCCTCTAGTTTTGTGAAAAATGCTTTTGGTATTTTGATAGTGATTGCATTGAATCTGTAGATTGCTTTGGGCAGTATGAACATTTAACAGTATTAATTCTTCCAGTCGATGGGCATGGAATATCTTTCCATTTGTGTCATCTTTAATTTCTTTCATCGGTGTTCTGTAATAGATTTTCAGAGTACAGGTCTTTCACCTCTTTAAGTTTATTCCTGGGCATTTTATTCTCTTTGGTGCAATTGTAAATGGGATTGTTTTCTTAATTTCTCTTCCTGCTACTTTGTTATTAGTGTATGGAAATACTACCAATTTCTGGGTACTAATTTTGTATCCTGCAGCTTTACTGAATTCATTTATTAGTTCTAGTAGTTTTTTGGTGGAGTGTTTAGAATTTGATTAACTTTTTTAAATGGCCTTTTTCACTATATTGTAATCGGTAATTATAAAACTATTTCAACTCTATTTCTGTTTGTGCAGCTAGAAATAAGTTACCTTTCTCTCATTTAATAGGTCTATCAGCAGCCTTTAGAAAGACAAATTGGTGATGTGTTCGAACACTCTATTCTGAAATTGTATATATAATCTTTTTCAGTTTCTTATGCCTACCCACCCCCTGGGTTTTCTCTTTAAAGATAAATGTTGGCAAGACTGAGCAAAGCATCTTAGACACACTTGACATTAAAACATAGCTTTTTTTTTTTTTTAGATTTTATTTATATATTTTACAGAGAGAGAGGGAGAACAAGTAGGGGGAGCATCAGAGGGAGAGGGAGAAGCAGGCTTCCCGCTGAGCAGGAAACCTGATGCAGGGCTCGATCCCAGGAATCTGGGATCATGACCTGAGCCAAAGGCAGACGTTTAACACACTGAGCCACCCAGGCGCCCCTAAAATATAGCTTTTAGTGACTTTTTTTCTTTGAAATTTTATTTAAATCCTAGTTAGTTAACATACAGTGCAATATTGGTTTCAGGAGTAGAATTCAGTGGTTCATCACTTACAACACCCAGTGTTCATCATAGCAAATGCCCTCCTTAACACCCATCACCCATCTAGCCCATCCTCCACCCACCTTCTGACATCAACCTCAGTTTGTTCTTTATCATTAAGAGTCTTTTATGGTTTGTTCTCCTCTCTTGCTCTCTTCTTCCCCCCCCATATGTTTATCTGTTTCGTTTCTTAAATTCCACATATGAGTGAAGTCCTATGGTATTTGTCTTTCTCTGACTGACTTATCTCACTTAGCATAATACACTCTAGCTCCATCCACGTTGTTGCAAATGGCAAGATTTCATTCTTTTTGATGGCTGAGTAATATTCCGTTCTGTATATATACCACATCTTCTTTATCCATTCATCAGTTAGTGGACATTTGCGCTCTTTCCATAGTTTGGCTATTGTTGATAATGTAGCTTTTAGTGACTTAATTGAAAGTATTTCAAGATATTGTTTAATAAAAGTTAGTTAAGCTTCCAAGAATTTAATACGTATGTATTGTTTGTTATGTCGGACATTTTATTTCAGGAGCCGCCTAAAGAAAGACTATGATGATTTCAGAAGACAGCCTGATCATGATAAATTTACTAGAGAACTGTGGACTACTGAAGAAGGTGAAGGAGATCCTGGAAAAGAATCTCCTAAAGTAGAAATTAGTAAGTCTGTAGACTCCACAGAACTTCTAGATATCCTGGAGAAAGATCACTTTGATTCAGGTAGTTATGAAAACTTTTCTTTAAATCAACAACTAAAACCATAAAGAAAAGTTTTAGTATCTTTTGTTGAGGTAAAAGATAATCTGATTAATGATGTGTATTGATTAGGAAAATTTGGTATATTTTGAAGTGTCCTGTGTCCTTATAAAAGATTCCTTGGAGTCATTATCATATTTCTAGGAGTTTCTGGAGCCAGTGCCTGCCTCTGAACTGTAGGCATGTCTTTGCACATTATAGACCACACATCTTTGATCTATAATCCCTCTAAATTAGGTTCATCCTCTTCTTTTTATTATTACTATTTTGAAGCACTGTTTTTGATATTTATTTTAAATGGAACTTGACAAGTCCCTAATACTGTGAAGATTTTTTTTTATGAGAAATGACCAAGATTGATGGCCAAATGAGACCTCAGAGTGGACATATCATTCTAATAAGGAGGCTGGATTAGATTATCTGTAGTTCATTTCAATTTATCAGATTATGTTATTCTGTAAGTCTAGTTATTTTTTTTCTTTTCTAGTTAAATAACTTCCTTTCATTATATAAGAGGTTAGTGTGAAAAATCTGTGGTTAGAAAGTATTAACTTGTTGTTTTTCATGTCTTTAGTGCATTGAAAAAGAGTAGCCTCTCATCAACCCAGTTTGACCAGATATGAACATAAATTTTTTACTGTAGGAATGAATAATTAAACACCAGGAAAAGCTGAACATTTTTTATCCTTTAGAGTCTCTGAAACTAGATTAGAATTCCGGGCTTTAATTGCTGGTTTGAGTATCTATAAGAGATGTGAATTTTCCTTTGCATTTGTATTGGCAGCAGAATTAGTAGAGTTTGAACAAAAATAATTCTCTCATTAATACATAGTTGTTCTTTGGAATGGTTATGCTATCAAAATATCAAAGATCACCTTACCTTAATTTCCAATTTTGAATCACCCTAAAGTAGATTTCTTAATAAGTTGCCAGTTCAGAGATTGACTTGCTTTTTTATAATTGGTCTTATCATTGCTATTCAGTTGCTGTTTTATTTAAACAAAATGCTTGCTTTTATAATTTTCAGATGATATGAAACTGTCAGAAATAGATTTTCCTATGGCCAGAAGCAAGTTGTTGAAAAAAGAATTGCCTTCTAAAGATGTTCCGAAGATACTGCCTAAAACACTTAAACGACCGTCTAAACAAACTAATTATCTGGATGATAGCACAAAAGAGCTTTCCCCAAGGAAGAAAGCAAAGTTAAGCACAAATGAGACAACAGTTGAGCATGTAGAAGGTGAGATGCAGATTGACTGTTTGAATGAAGTAAGGCATACAGAGCCACTGTTTCCAGAGTCACTTGCCTCAGTGGATTCGACACCAGTATCTATTCTCCAGAAAGGGACCAAACCTATTCAGGCCTTGCTTGCAAAGAATATTGGGAACAAAGTGACCTTAACAAATCAACTGCCCCCTTCCACAGGTAGAAGTGCTCCTGCAGTGGATAAACCAGTTATATCTCCTCTAGAAGCAAGCCCCATAAAGCCAGCATTGACCTGCCACACCAGTACAAAAGGTCCTTTACAAATGGTATACAAAATGCCTTGTGGCCAGTGGTTGCCCATAGATCTCCAAAACAGCTCTGTGAAGATTCAGATGCAACCTGTGCTAGATCCTAAAACAGGAGAAAAAATCATGCAGCAGGTTCTCATTCTGCCCAAGAATTTTGTGATTCAGCACAAGGAAGGGAAAGCAGTTGCAAAAGAAATACTGCCACTTCAACAGAAAGGTACAGGACAGCATTGTTCATCTTTCCCACAGACAGCAAATGTAAACTCTTCTTTAGCATCAGTTCTTGTCAGCTCAGCAGGAACTGTTTCTAACCAACTACCTAATAGGACAGTTACATCTTTGTCAAATGTGAGTAGTGGTAGGCCACAGCCTTTGTCACCTGTAACCTCCATAAGTAACTTATTACCACCTCCAGTTAAGACTAGCCAGAGTGAGTCAGGGAAAGCCAAGAATGCAGTTTCAGCAGCCATATTCTCCCAGCCCATTGCTTCATCCACCATTTCCTCAACAGTTCAGCCTCTGTTATCAGCAACAACACTAAGTGGGTCTACAAATCCTGGTAGTTCCCTCAACTGTTTTGCACAACAAACTGCTGATTCTTCTGAAGCAAAGCAAGAACTGAAAACTGTGTGTATAAGAGATTCACAGTCAATTCTTGTTAGGACACGAGGTGGGAACACTGGAGTTGTAAAAGTACAGACCAGTCCAGATCAAAATTCACCCAATAGCTTATGTGCAAGTTCAGTTTTCACTTTTGCTCCTCATCTTCAGGCATTTCTGGTGCCCAGATCAACAACTTCATCATCCTCTGTTTTTTCACCAGCAGTTGGAATGACTACTACTTCTAGTCTGCCACCTTTTAGCCAAACACCATCTTCTGTTTCCATTCCATCTGGCTTTAATCCATCAGTGGGAAAGAACCTCAAGTTTACATTAGGCCAACCTTCCTGCAGTGGTAATTTGGGCCACATGATAGATAAAGCTTCACACATGCCTTCTTCTCCCTTGAAGTCCTCTGTTTCTTCTGGCACTCTGCTACCATCAACAGCAAATAATTCAGTAAGTGTAATTAGCATATCAACAGGAAATTTTGGACAAACCAGTGCAAATGTTATTCATACTCCAAATAAACAGCAGCAAGTAGATTACTTCACAAAAAGTTTCCCTGTTACAAGATCAGAAGCAACAGCAGCAAGTGGAGATGTGATCAGTGGGACTGCAGTTCACAAACTTATGCTTGTTTCAGCTCCATCAGTTCTTTCTTCTGGCAGTGGAACTGCAATTAATGTGACACCTGCACCAACATCTACAGGTGTTTCTGCCCAGAAATTAGTTTTTATTAATGCTCCAATTCCTAGTGGCACTTCAACTCCAACTATTGTGGCAGAACCATTAAAACAAACTCTTCCTCCCCACTTGAATAAAACATATGTTAAGACTCCAGAACAATCCCAGATAGTACTGATTCCATCTACAGTGGGAGCACCAATAAAAATAAATTCATCACCAACTGTGTCTCAGATAAAAGATGTGAAAATTGGACTAAACATAGGTCAAGCAATTGTAAATAGTTCAGGAAGTGTGCCAGCTATACCATCAATTAACATATTGCAAAATGTAACCCCAAAAGGAGAAGAAAAAAGTACCAAGGGCTATGTCTTGCCTTTGTCAACAAGTGGTAATTCAATTCCAGTAAGCTCAAATTTTGTGAGTCAAAATATTACTCCTGTTAATGAATCAGTGGTTTCTGCAACAAGAGCAGTAAACATGTTTTCAGTAACAGGAGCAAATGTGTCTTTGGGTTCTCTTTCAGTGACCTCAACCTCTGCTTCAGTTGGGACACGACCTCCTGTTTTAGTCAGTGGAAATGATACCTCTTCAAGAATTATGCCTATTTTGTCAAATAGACTTTGCACGTCAAATCTCGGAAACACTGTGGCTATATCAACTGTGAAAACAGGACATCTTGCATCATCTGTTCTGATTTCAACTACACAACCAACAGTGTCTCCTAAATGTTTAACATCAGCTTTGCAAATCCCTGTTACTGTTGCTTTGCCTACACCTGTGACTATATCCCCTAAAGTACTCAACACGGTTCCACAAGTGGCAACAGTATCAGGAACCACACGTTCTATATCTCTTTCTAAAAGACAGTCTTGGACTTCTGTCCAGTTTCAGTCACCAGGGATTTCAACTACAGTGCCAACGAATATAAACACAAGTAAACCTCAGACTGAATTGCCACCCCTTTCACCAAGTCCAGGTAAAGTAATTAATATTTCCAGTTTTGCTTCTCTCTCAAACCAGCAGATGTCCCCTGCTTTAGTAAAATCAACCCCCAGTCACAGTTGTGCTCCAGGTGGTTCTTCCATTCACACTGCTACAGCACCATCAAATGTAAATAGTGTGATAGGGGGTCAGTTGAGTGAACCTTGTATTCAGCAAAAAATAGTCATCAACACCAGTACACCTTTGGCACCTGGCACTCAGATCATGATTAATGGAACCCGGTTTATTGTTCCACCACAAGGTCTTGGACCTGGCAGCCATGTTCTTCTTATATCTAGTAATCCAAAATATGGACCTCCCTTAGTTCTTAACAGTGGCCAAGGCCTTCTGCCTACGTCAGTAGATAACCCTGCCCAGAAGATTACACTAGCATCAAATAATTCTTTAAGTGGGCAGCCTGTGAAACATTCTCTAAGAAGCTCTACAAAAATTGTAAACTCTCTTGGGAATGCCAGTCCTCTACCCACAGTACATACAACACCACAAATCATAAATGCAACTGCTAAAATTTCTGTCCCACCTCCCACACCAACAGTATCATTGACTTCAGTAATCAAGTCTCCTCCTGCTACTCTTTTGGCTAAGACATCTTTGGTTTCTGCCATTTGCTCTACTAATCCTCCATTGCCAAGTAGCACCTCAGTATTTCAGTTAGACACATCAGTCAAAAAACTGTTGGTTAGCCCAGAAGGAGCCATTTTGAATACCATAAATACTCCAGCATCTAAGGTTTCTTCTCTCTCTCCATCTCTCTCTCAAATTGTCGTATCTGCCAGTCGAAATCCTGCCTCTGTCTTCCCTGCTTTTCACTCATCTGACTTAGAGAAGCCCGATACAGCTGCATCTTGAATTTAGACTAAATGAGCCAGTTTTTAAATAATGGGGCATTGTTTTGACTCCCATAAAAATTTTAACTTTATTATACTGTTGAAAACACACTATACATAGTTATGTGTATGTTTTAATATATCTTTTCATTAGCTTGCAACAAGGCTTTGTTTTCTTGGGGAGGAAAAGATCTATTCCATTTCACTCATTGATATGAGTATGTTTTCAAAGAATGTTTAAAATAGACATTTAGGATTTACCTGTCTGTATTGCATAAATTGAACAAAGTCAAGTTTCACTAGTTTGGAGTAAGCTAACCTTTTGCACACTTGCATTGACATGTTTCTTCTTGAATTTGGACTATTGCAGCGTGTATCTACAATATGGTATTCTGTGTCATTAGTGAAATCTTGTTTTTGTTTCTGTAAAAATATAAATATATATATATATTTATGCATTGTGAAAATGCAGTCCATGATGTAAAATTGTACATATTCCTAAATCCCTAACAACCTGTACTAAACTATATGTACAAAGAACTATGCTGTCCTATTTATGTTTTGTTTACATAATGTATAGTTTTTTAAGTATTTTAGTAATTTTGGACCAGTGAACTGTTAGCAACAATGCAGAGGAATCTGCATGTAATAAATTGAGTTGCTGTATTTCTTTGTTTGAATACCATTTTTAAAGTGCGTTCTCATTCCTTTGAAAGAATACATTGTATAAAATGAAGACAGCCCTTTACAAAAAGGAATTAAGGCTGGAAAATTTGAATTAATGGCTAGCACTTGTACAGGTTTTACAGTTTACAAACTTTACTTGACATATTTAATTTTCACAGTACTCTTGAAAGGTTAAGTGATGTTATCCAAGGTCACCCACCTAGTGGGTGGTAGACCTGAGCTGGTAATGGTAGACCTGATGCTTTAAATCCTTTTTCCATGATTGTACATTACTTCTGTTATAAAATTTTACTCTAGATTTCATTGTTTTAAGTTTTTTCTCTTATTTCACCACCAAATTCTCCATTGACCAAAGTAAGTAAGCTTCTTTCAGGCCAATGTATTTGGTCTGTGTTAATGCACCCCAGATATGTTTTATTAACTTTTAATTTTTAAATAATCTTAGATTCACAAGAAGTTGTGATTGAAGTGTGAAGAGGTCCTATGTACCCTTTATCTAAGTTTCCCTCTATCTATTTTTATACTGAGGTATTTATTCATAGTTGACTGATTTTCCAAAATGATAAAACATGATTTTCCTTTTTTAATTTAGAATAACAAATGAATATGGACACCTTCAATTATTTATAAGTATTTTTTACTTTTGTTGTTATTGTTGTTGTTTTCCCCCAATTACAGAGAAGTTACTTATATTCCGTTGTAAAGCACAGTTTTTATGGGTCAGCTTATTCTCAGGGTTTGACTTTGTGGTATTTCAGACCATGCCTCATTTTAAATAAAAGATAGATTTTATCATCACGATGAACATTGAGTAGTGTACAAAATTGCTAAAATCACTATAGTGTGCACCTGAAACTAATAGAACACTGTATGTTAACTATACTGGAATTAGAATTAAAACAAAGTAAGGCATAACATGGGTAATACATACACACAATGTGTAATTGCTTAGTTATAAATAAATATTTAAAAAACAAAACAAAGCAAGAAGATAGATTTTATACTTAAAAGTCAAAAAAGTAAAAAGATTTTATATTTATTGAATCTTTATATCCATTATCTTATTTGGGATGCTGATTGTATATTCATCCACATTACATTTATAATGATGTTGTTAAACCTCATCACATGGAGTCTGGGTTTGAAAATGTTCGGGAAGGGGGTGCCTGCGTGGCTCAGTTGTTAAGCATCTGCCTTCGGCTCAGGTCATGATCCCGGGGTCCTGGGATCGAGCCCCACATCGGGCTCCCTGCTCTGTGGGGAAACCTGCTTCTCCCTCTCCCACTCCCCCTGCTTGTGTTCCCTCTCTCGCTGTGTCTGTCTGTCAAATGAATAAATAAAATCTTTAAAAGAAAAAAGAAGATGTTCGGAAAGAATAGACCTAAAGACTTTCTTTGAAACACGTTGAAATTTATTAGTTATCAAAGTGGAGAGGGTAGTGAGGGTGTTCCTGGAAAGTTGCTCAAGGCTCTCAAAAGCCTATAGTTAATGTTCTAAAACAGTATCTTTGCCAATCTATATGCTCTACTATGTAGTCACCCTCCCTCTTTCCCTGTCCATTTAGATAGACCTTGAATTTCAAGGGGATGTGGGTGATGTTTGGAAATTCATTGCATTGTGCATAGGTGGTGCTCAATAAATGAATGTATTTACATACTCAACTTCTAAAGCAAAACAACCTGAAACTATTCATCTTTTGCCTGAAAAGAATTCTCTGAGCCATTTCCAGAAACTAATTTACTGAATTACTTATGGCTCAACTTTAATCCCAGTGAAGCACCTAAACTAATTATTAACCACTAATTCTTTTCTAACTCCTAAATCCAAAATCCTAATATGACCTTTGAAACTCTGTGTTCTGGTGAACCTTTTAGAATGAAGCCCCGGCCCCCACCCCCAGTCCCCTTAGGGCTTAAAAGGCTCTTCAGTCTATTCCTGCTTACCTCACCAGCTTCTTTTCAACTTAATCTTCCCTTGCCTATTGCACTCTAGTTTTCTTCCAGTTTCTAAAAAGTTCCATACAAATCAAGGTCTTCCTATATGTTCTCTTTGACTTAATGTTTCATTACAGATCTCATTACATATGACATAACTCCCTCTCCTTACCACACACAGCATCGAGATACCGCAGTCACTCATAGATTGAGGACGTAGATCAAGAAGGGCATAGTACTGTATTACTGTAACAAGATTATTTGTATGCAATTATTTAATGTCTGTCTTCCTTTTTAGAGAGATCTTGTCAATTGTCTTCATCATTGTCCCCTCAGCAACTGGCACCCAATAGACATTAAATATATAGTTGTTGAATAAATCAGTGAGAAATCTAGATAGCTTCTTACATGATTTAAGGTCTGGTTTACTTTTTAAAAGTAATACTCCATTCTTTACTAGAAATTTGACTAAATTAATGGATTTATATAATCAAAAGCCAAATTCTTTTTCCTTTGCTGTCAGCTTGGTAGGTCATGTGGATTTCTGGGCCCTTGGCCAAAGAGTACAAAGTCAAATTCCTCAGTTCTTTGTATTCAGTGTTATCATTAAGTATTCTTTAACAGTTGTTTATAAAGGCATTCATGCAGAGGAAGAAAAGTCACTACAGTGCTACCTGAACAGCTTCATGGTCCTGGCATAGTATGTTTCTACACATAATATAGAATTAGGACATTTGGATGTCAACTCATTTTAAATGCTAAGTTAAAACATGCTAAAGTAACATCTCTTTCTGATATGTTAGCTCTTTCCTCTCATTTCCTGTATGGTTTTTCCTGAAAAAAAAAAAAATTCTCCTTTGTAGTAGTAAAAAAAAATTATATATAAAATACTAAGTGTCTCTTTAGATCCCTGTTTCCATTTCAAGCCTCCAATTTTTTTGGTGCATTTAATAATTAATTGACATCAGTAATTTTATAATTAAAGCAGTGATGGCTAAAGCAGTACACGAAGATAAATGAAAACATTTACTTGACCCAGTATATCACATTGACTTAGTGAATTAAGAAAACTTTAATATTAAAAGCTTGAGAATGTAGCAAATTCTGAAAATGATCTAAGAAATTTGGTGGAGTTATCCAAAATTACACTGTACTATACAATTTACTGTAAGTCATTCCCAAAGTTGTTTTGCTGTCACCTGAGCCTGAAGCCTCATTGTTGCTATAGTGCTGTCATCTGTCCCAGGTATTTTTACTAATTTATTCAACAAGCATTTATTATGCGTGCCATGGTGCTGGGCTTGTTAACGGAAATTTATTGACAAAGCTGAAGGGCATGGCATAGTTCAGGTTCTTATAGTTTAACTTGGGAACAAAGTCTGAGTGTAAGAAAATTTTGTAGTTGAGTAATATATGAAAAAGTACTAAAGAATCAAATGTATGTTTTTATGTTTGTAATCCTCAATATTTTTTTTCCTCAATATCATTCTTAATTATCAATGTAAATGGAAAACATTGTCAATATAAGTTTCAAATTCAAAGAGGTGTAAATTCATTCTACACATCTGTTGAGAACCATGTAATAGAGAAGATGTAGGAACAACATAGATGAATAAGATCCCATCCCTGTCCTCAACACAAAACACCATAAAAGAATATAACAATAATTTAAAAGTAAAGGTCAGAAGAATAAAGAACTCTTAGGAATTTAGCAGTGAGGTGATAGAGGTTTCATATAAAAGGTGGCATTTGTGCTGGGACTAAAAGTATATTTAGAATTGGGCTTGCAAGGACTCAGTCTTAGAAAAGCACAAGGAAGTTAACAATACTGTATTGCATGTTCGAAAGTTGCTAAGAGTAGATCTTAAAAGTTCTCATCATAAGAAGAAAATTGTAGGGACGGTTAAGTGGCTGAGTCAGTTAAGTGTCTGCCTTCGGCTCAGGTCATGATCTCAGGGTCCTGGGATCAAGCCCTGATCAGGCTCCTTGCTCAGCAGGGAGCCTGCTTCTCCCTCTGCCTGCTTGCTCCCCCTGCTTGTGCTCTCTCTCTCTCTGACAAATAAAATCTTAAAAAAAAAAAAAATTGTAACTGTGTGGGGACAGATGTTAACTAGACTTAATGTGGTGATAGTTCTACAACATATATATAAATCATGTAAACATTGGGGAGCCTGCTGCCTCTATAAAGGCTCACTGCAAAACAAACGCTGAACGCTATTTTTGCTTTTCTCCATTTTTTTTTTTAAAGATTTTGTTTATTTGACAGAGAGAGCACAAAGCAGGTGGAACAGCAGGCAGAGGGAGAAGCAGTCTCCCTGCTGAGCAGAGAGCCTGACGCGGAGCTTGATCCCAGGACCCTGGGATCATGTCCTGGGATCATGACCTGAGCTGAAGGCAGATGCTTAACCGACTGAACCACCCAGGAGCCCCTTTTCTCCATTTATTGTAAAAGCGAAAAACCTCTTTAGATTTCTTCCGGTTAGCAAAAACAGGTACTAATGGAGATCTTTTGTAAAAGTGAACTAGCATAATGCAAACTTTGGAAAATTTGGACTAAATCTAATACAATATTACATGTAAATTATACCTCAATTTTAAAGAAAAGCACAAGGAGCATTTAGGGAACAGAGCAATTGAATGGAGTATTATTGGTTAAGAGGGCCAAAGGGGAATAACTAAAAAATAGGTGAGTAGGGTGGTAAAGGACTGAAAAATACTCTGAAAGTAATTGGGATGCTACAGAAGCTTTCAAAGCAAAGGTATTAACATAAGATAGAGATCAATTAAATTACCTTGCAGTATTGCTATGAAGATTAGATGTGATAATTTATGTAATTTATGTAATACACAAAGCCTGCCACAAAGTAAATGTTTAATAAATAGTAGCTGCTATCATTTACTTGACTAGAGACAAGCCAATTAGGAAGTTACTAGGTGGGTCAAGAAGGTAGTGTGAAGGGGTGCCTGGGTGGCTCAGTCGTTAAGCGTCTGCCTTCGGCTCAGGTCATGATCCCAGGGTCCTGGGATCAAGCCCCGCATCAGGCTCCCTGCTCCCTGGGAAGCCTGCTTCTCCCTCTCCCACTTCCCCTGCGTGTATTCCCTCTCTCGCTCTATCTCTGTCAAATAAATGAATAAAATCTTTAAAAAAAAAAAGTGTGAAGACCTCTTACCTGGCAGTGGTGGTAGCAACAGAGAAGTGAGAAAAAGAGATAAAAACTATAGGTTTAACCCAATTTTCAAAAGTTTGCATTATGCTAGTTCACTTTTACAAAATATCTCCATTAGCACCTGTTTTTGCTAACCAAAAGAAATCCAAAGAGGTTTTTTGGCTTTTACAAAAAATGGAGAGAAGCAAAAATAGCGGTCAGTGTTTGTTTTGCAGTGAGCCTTTATAGAGGCAGCAGGCTCCCCAAGCAGTGAGGCACCACCAAGCTCCTTCCCTGGGAACTGTGTTCAGTGTCTCAGCATCAAGTTGCCATAGCTTTGACCTGTGTCTGTGAGCATCTGTGCTTTATCTCAATTTGCTTTGTATCTGTTAGCAAGATGTGTCCTAAGGTATCACAATAGCCTAAGAGGTTATTTTTGGGGTCTGGGACTACTAAAAAACTTTTCCATATAAATTAATGGTAATTATCTCCACTTTACACCGTGTCGGCTTACAAGTTTTCATAAGAACACTCTACTTTCAGATAGTGGAAGAAACCTGTATTTAGATTAAGAAGTATAGAGGAAGGATTTGTTTGTTGTTACTGTTTAAGGGAAAGACTTTGCATAAAACAAAAAAACGTTTTAGCAGCGAAGAATATCATCAACAAAGTATTATCTGCCCTAAATTAATCTATGAATCTAGTGCTAAACTAATAAAAAGACTAATAGGTTTAATTGGAGGGTGGCGTTTGGTTTGGTTTGGGGTTTTGTTTTCGGTGGGTTTCTTGTTTTATATTGTTTTTTAAACCAAAATTCATTGAGATAAATATTGTTATTTTTATAGATTTCTTCCAACGTTAGTTCATAGCATATATAAATGGTGTTTATTGATTAAATGTTTTTCCGTGATCATGTAAAAATTCAATTATGGCTTAAGAGTAGACCATTTAGTTCAATCTAAATACAATACTTATTTGGATCTAATTCTAGAGGATCAAATGAAATGATCTAATCTCCAGAAGAATTTTATTAAAACCATCTAGATTGGCAAAACTATCTTAGGAATTATTCTAGAAAAACTTCTATTTGAGCATATATAACATCAAGTAAAAACAGTTAAACTAGAAAGAAATTGTTCTAAATTACTTTTAAAGAGAAAAGACAGATGTCCTGCTGTGGATGTCCTATAAACCTGAATCAAACCTGTGGTGACCCAGACACCTGATGGATGATCCTGGGGGTCTCCTGATACTCTCTAGCTGCTGCCCAGGAGTTCATTTGGAACAGTGGAGGCCACTTGGGAAGAGCTGGAATTTACACTTCTTGAGCCAAATTTTGTTTGTTGTGATTATTTTTCTGGCAAGCTTTCTCTCAGCCAAGCTGCTCTTTTCTCATGGGAGACAATCCAGCTTTGATAAAAGGAAGTATTTCTTTCTCTTTCTCAAGACCATCTCCCTGTAGTAGTCACCTGTTGTATATGGCTTCATATACTTTGGGAAGTTTCTTCCAGATTTCTAAGCAGTAAATTCTCTCCTTGATGGATTTTCTGCAGATATGCGTTACATGTTCTTGCAGTTCAGCATTATTTGAAGTTGTAACTGAAGTTTTTTAATTTGAATTTCAAGCAGTATTTTTAGACTGCAAAGATTTTTGTTCATTTTGGAGACCCCTCATTTGAATTAAAAGTGATTGATTCATTTATTTTCCTTCACTTTTTAAGTTGTCCTTGTTTTTCTCCTTCAAGCCTTATTAAGAAAAAATTAACAGCATCAGTGTATTTCTTCAAATTGACTTCTAATTGGCAGTCCAGGGATTCTCAGTTTTCTGATTTTCTCTTTGTCTAATTCCAAGTTGCCATCATCCACATAATCGTCTCTAAAGAGAGCAAGCAAACTTCTCTTCAGTGTGGTTTTAGAGATTTTAACAGGCTCTTTTTATAATTTAAAGCCTCTTTCATTTGTGTTTTCAAATTGTCAAGCATTGTTTTCTGTTCCTTCATTCCCCACACTTTTCTTCCATTGCACAGCTTCTTAGAATAACAGTTTTAGGCTTTCTTAAAATTGAGTGTTTTTATCCAAACCAATCATGAGGGATGTTCTGAGGGATGTTCTTCTGAGATGCTCTTAAGATGTTTTGGCATCAGTCACTTGAGATTGAGGGGATTTTGCTGCATCTTCAAGTGACCGTGTCTGTCTTTAAAGTCAAGCCATGAAAATGAAAGTTTAGGGGACTCACTTCTGGTTTTTTTTCTCAAGTGATGGGTGGACCAGTCCAGATATTTATAAGTGCTACAAAATTCAGTGTTTATGATTTCAGAGGACTGGTCTTCACTGGAGGTGACTTGAGGGCTTCATTGGTTTGTGTAATCAGTCTAGTCTCTTCACCTACTTTAACCCCAGGCAGAGTATCTTTGGGATGGATCTTCTTTTTTCTTTTTCTCCTTAAAGTATGTCTGCTCAGTTAACTGTAAAAAAAAAAAAAAAAACCAAGGAGGCAGTACAGAATTTCCTGTGGAAACACATAGAGACTTGGGCCTTGTCTCAAGCATCAGACAACACTATCCGAAGGCTAGTGCAGAGCAGGAGGAGGAGGGAAGGCCAGGCTCTATAAAACAAAACTCTCTAACTTTGCTCTGCTTACTGCACAAATAGAGAGTGTATAAGTGATATTATTTGTCCAGTACATTTGGTCAAGGAGAAAATGCTGACTGCAGCCACTCAGGCGACCCAAGCCATACGTTCTATAGATGTGGAGGATTGAGGCTTAGACTAGGACTTGTGATGAGGAAAGGAGCTGGCCAAATTCTGTTGAAGTTTACTTTAGAATTCATTTATTAGTTGAAAAGGGAGAGGGCTTGTTTTAAGTGATAAGACTGGACAGAATAAGGAACCGTAGGGAGGTATTTCAGTATTTCAGTGACTTTTTTCAATGTGTATAAGTCTGTTTATTCAGTGTTTTTCCTCTTCAGTGCAATCTTGTCTTGGGTAGAAAATGAAGCAGTTATGCTACACTGGTGTTTCTGATGAAACAAGATGATTTTAGGTGGTTTACTGACTCAGCATTAAATAACACTGAGTCACATAGCAAGAAAGTAATTTCTTTCTCTTGCAAGAAAGCTCTTTGTTTCTTGCTAATTTCCTTCTTAAATAAAAAAAGCAGGTCTCAGCCTTCCGTGATCATCAGTATCCTTCTAGGTCTGAATAAAAATACTTTTATTATCTTCTTTTTTATGGTTATCTTCTACTTATGGAAGATGATCCTGATTTTCCATTTAGGGTGGTGATAATTTAGCCAAAAAAATTTTTAAATGAGTTGACTGAAAGAATAAATATTAGATAAATAATAGTATAGGTGATATGTAATTGTCAACAAAAAAATTTTAATGTTGTAATGCGCCATTCCACCATTCCACACCATTCTAGAATCTTTGATCCTTTATGATTACTTCTATATGTTTTTTTGAGAGGGCTTTGGCAGCCCAAAGAAGCTAAATTGCCATTGGAACATTTTAGGCAAGACATCAACCAAACTACCTTACACAACCTTCTGGTTTAACAAAAGCATTTTGTCATTAATTGTGATAGCATTGAGTCTTGAAGTGAAATGTAATTAAAACTGTATTATATGTATTACTCAAGATATAGGATCTCTGCAATGTGTTATTTTAGCATCATGAAATTTTAGAACACAGACATTACTGACACTTTCCTAATCAAGATGAATCTGACTATAATTTGGTAAGTCAATCAGCTCTTTGTCTTAAACCTATAAAGGTATCCTTTGTGAGCACTTCATGGCACAGACTCATCTGCAACAATTCTGTTAAGAGTTCATGTTGGTCGGGCGCCTGGGTGGCTCAGTTGGTTGAGCGACTGCCTTCAGCTCAGGTCATGATCCTGGAGTCCCAGGATCGAGTCCCGCATCGGGCTCCCTGCTCGGCAGGGAGTCTGCTTCTCCCTCTGACCCTCCCCCCTCTCATGTACTCGCTCTCTCTCATTCTCTCTCTCTCAAATAAATAAATAAAATCTTTAAAAAAAAAAAAAAGTTCATGTTGGTCAAAAGGTTGCTTCTTCAAAAATCAGAATAGTAGTTTGTTAGGTATTAGCCAAATTTCAACTAAAAAGAAATTGAATGGTCCCAGAACACACACTTGAACTCTGTCTCAGAAAATAACACCATAAATTTATTAGAATTACTACTAGCACAAATAGTATCAGGCATTACAATGTTTATTGACAAAGTTTTTTCCATTTTAAGATTTCTCATCATTCCCTCAATTAGTATTGCCAGGTGATGTACACTGTTTCTACAGTATTCTGAAGCAGAACATTAGATGTCCATATTAAATTCCAGCAAAAGTGTAAAGGAAATCATTTCATCATCTCTCAGCATTCTCACGGTGAATAAGGTGGTGGTGACTGTTCTTCAGAGAGTTTCTCATAGGCAGGTGGAGCACTGGGAACCTGTGAGAATGAGAAAGGGAGAGTATGGGCTTGGCAACAGTGCATAGGTTTCTGGGAGAGGGGTAAAGTTAGTGGTCAGCATCATATTTATACTACTTCTCTGGACTGAAACTTGTAAGTGCCCACATTTAATTCCCACCCAACAAGATAATCATTGTTAAATTTCACAAGTGTGTATGTTGAAACATTGGGGGGAGGGGAGGAGTAAAAAATAGAGCTAACAGCCTTCCCCAAATCTCAAAAACTTATTTATACCTTCATTATCCTTGTCAGTAGAAGTCCCAAGCCCTAACTGGTGAATTCTTGAACGCTGTTTAAAGTCACTAATATACATTACATTGATACCACATAGATAGATCCTTGTAGTTGTGTCTAAAGACCAGTGCTATTGTCAATACAGCACAAATGTGTTAGGCCTTCATTTAATGCTCACAACAATTCTAGGAGTATTTTCATTGTTTTCATGTTATATGTTGGAAAACTGAGTTACAGGGAAGTCAAGTTACTTGTCCAAGGTCATAAACTTCTCAGTAATTTGGCTCCAGAGTCTGTTCTTTAAACCATTATGATATACTGCATCTGTACCAATGCCGGCCAGTAGAAATAGAGTATAACACATACGTGGTTTTAAAGTTTCTAGTAGGTGCATTACAAAAATAAAAAGAAACGGGTAAAATTAATCTTCATAATACAGTTTATTTAATCCCACATATCAAAATATTATCATTTCAACATGTAATTGATATAAAAATCATTAATGAATTATTTATATTCTTTTCCTCGTACCAAATCTTTGAAATCTGGTATGTATTAGAAAATTTTAATTCAAATTACTCAATAGCCACATGTGGCCAGCAGCTACCCTGTTGGACTGAACAGCTTATACAATTAATCACAGATGCTTTTTTCCCCTCCCTTATATATATCTACATTCAGAAAAAGGCAAATATACTAAAGACATAAGACAAAAAGTATTGTATCCAGAATCAAGTTCTTCCTTTGGATCTTACATGTAGGGATTTCATCATTGATCCTGGAAAATCTGGGTATGAGAGGACACAATTTAAGAAAATCTCTGTGCGGGGCGCCTGGGTGGCTCAGTCGGTTGGGCGACTGCCTTCGGCTCAGGTCATGATCCTGGAGTCCCGGGATCGAGTCCCGCATCGGACTCCCTGCTCGGTGGGGAGTCTGCTTCTCCCTCTGACCCTCCTCCCTCTCATGCTCTCTGTCTCTCATTCTCTCTGTCTCAAATAAATGAATAAAATCTTAAAAAAAAAAAAAAAATCTCTGTGCGGGGGCGCCTGGGTGGCTCAGTTGGTTAAGCGGCTGCCTTTGGCTCAGGTCATGATCCCAGGGTACTGGGATCGAGCCCCGCATCGGGCTCCCTGCTCGGCGGAGAGCCTGCTTCTCCCTCTCCCTCTGTCTGCCGCTCTGCCTACTTGTGCTCTCTCTCTCTCTCTCTGTTAAATAAATAAAAAAGAAAAAGAAAATCTCTGTGCGTCCCTGTTTTTTAATCTTTGTTATTGTTTATTTTTTATTATAAAATATACATAACAAAATTTACCATTTTAACCATTTTTAAATGTACAGTTTAGTAGCATCAAGTATTTTCACATTGCTCTTGCTCTTTAAATTGGAATAATTTTATTCCTTTGAGTTAAAAGCAGCTGTATAATAAACACTGAAATGCAGGATCTCAACCTACCACAGATTCACAGTTATTCTCTTGAAACGGGAATTTGCTGTCCTGGTGACCAAACCTCTCAAATGGACATCTTCCTGTTAAGGTACTTTGAGTGCCAGCATGAATATTTTTGTCCTGAAATGTGAATGCATGAAGGTCAGTGGGTGAGAAAAAAAGAATTCAGTTCAGTAAGAAAAGAGAAGAAAGCTGAAGTTATTTTTAAGAATAGGTTTTAATCTTGGTTCTGCCATTTACCTGCAATGTGTCCTCAGGCTAGTCACTTTACCTCTCTGAATCCTATCTGTAATAATGAAGATAATACCACCTACCTTTCAAGAGTTGTAGGAATTAAAACTAAAGATAAAGCACTTAGTACAGTGCCTGACACCCATTAGTTAGTCATTGAATATTTCTGAAGGGAAGGAGAAAAAGAATTAATCTGAACAATGAACCTCCGAGAATGATCTTTTTAAAAGATTTTGTTATCCCTTTGAGAGAGAGTGCATGAAGGGGGTTACGGGCAGAGGGAGAGGGAGAAGCAGACTCCTTGCTGAGCAGGGAGCCTGATGCAGGGCCTGACCCCAGGACCCTGAGATCATGACCTGAGCCAAAGGCAGATGCGTAACTGACTGAGCTACAAAGGTGCCCCAGAACCTCAGAGAATGATTGCAAGTGGAGGTGATCAAATTAGTGAGGTATCTTAGGGCAAGCATAGGAGAAACTTGGCAGCAGGGACACACTGCCTATTTCTGCCTTTTCCATAATGACAGCAAAATATTTAAACACTACGAATGCATATGTTGTGGTAGAAATGTTGTGGTTGTAGCCTGAGCTTCCAAGTCAAGTTGCAACATGATAAGTCAATCCAAGGCTAAGTTATGCACCCTGAGTTATTGTGGGGAGGGGTGGGTGAAAGCTTAGTTTGGTGCTTTGCATAGGTTTAGGGGTGATATTCTCCATCCCTAGAATAGAATGACAACAGATTGTACAGGACAGAGACACATACCCTAGTGGGGACTTCAGGAGTTGTCCACCATGGTGAGGTGGAGTATTTCATCACTGACATAGTTTAAAATTGCTGGCACATTGTGATAATAAAAAGACTAACTTTTAGTTTCTTTTATTATTATTGTTAAATTCTCCACAGTGGTGGTTCTCAAACTTTAGCATGCATCAGTATCACCTGAGGGCTTGTTAAACACAGATTGCTGGGCCCACATCCAGAATTTCTGACACAACAGATCTAGGGTGACGCCCCTAATTTGCATTTCTAACAAGTTCCCAGATGATACTGTCAAAACTGCTGATCCAGGGCGACATGGAGAACCACTGCTCTGCACACAAAGCACTGCCTGCACCTGGGTGACCCAGCTATACTCGGATCCTTAGAAGGACTGGGCAGATAATGCATAGGGGTCAGAGGGGCCAAGTAGGGGCCATAGAAAAGGAGGCTGTGCAGATGCTGAGCAGCTCTTCAGCCTTTTCTGCAGATTGTGACTGATCATTGGGGTCTACTAGGTTGGAAGAGGGCATCAAGGTAGGTTTCTCAGGGAGAAGTGTTTGGAACATCAATGAGGTGAAGCCAGACATGGATTGGGCCTGATAACAACACAGTCTGCAGACTGTAAAGAAGTGGTTTTCCTTAACTCTAGTCTGAAATTATTATTGATGCTACCCCCCTGGAAGAATATATGCACAAGGGCCCTAATCTTGATGTAAGGATGCAGGAAGTTTCTGCATCTCTCCTCAACTCCCAGCAATATGCTGCAGGTAAGGTATTTAATGCATTTTCTCCCTTTACCTCAATTATCACTTCTACTCGTTTTCTTTTTTTTTTTTAAGATTTTATTTATTTATTTATTTGAGAGAGAGAGAGAGAGAAACAGCATGAGAGGGGAGAGGGTCAGAGGGAGAAGCAGGCTCCCCGCTGAGCCGGGAGCCCGATGTGGGACTCGATCCCAGGACTCCGGGACCATGACCTGAGCCGAAGGCAGTCGCTTAACCAACTGAGCCACCCAGGCACCCCTCGTTTTCTTATTTATAAATTTCTCACCTGCCATAGGATAGGAGCATGATCTACTCCCCCAGCTCACTGCCAGTTCTCTGCATTTGCATTCAAACTTCAGCATGCATTTTAAAAGGCAGCTTCCTGGGTCTCACCTTGAGAGAGGGTCCCAGAATCTGCATTTTAGCAAGAGCTCCTGGAGATTTGAGTACAGGGGCTCCCGACCATGCATTGAGAAACACAACATATGAGAAATGAGTATAAACTGAGCTGTCAGCAGGGAATTCAAAATTCTTCTCCAAGAATCAAAAAGCATTATGTCCTAAACTTCTAAGTGAAAGGATAAAGTTGGTAAACACAAAAACAACTTTAATCCCCTTACAAATCATTTCCTGCTGAAACAAGTTGCCTCAAAAAGCAGTCTTTCCGTTCAAAAGATGTTTTTCAGGGCTAAAGAGAATTGTGTCAGTGGAAACATTTTAAGAAATCTTAATTCCAACCAACTTTGCTACCATTCAATGGCCAATTAAAGTGGGTGAGTAAATTTTTCAAAGCTTAAAACAGGTTGCTAAAGGTGGACTAACTCAGGTATCTGAAGCTTGCATTTATTGTCACATATCCTTTGGCTTACAAGTATTATTTTTTTAAGTAGGCTCCATACCCAGTGTAGAGCCCAATGTAGGGCTTGAACTCCTGACCCTGAGATCAAGAACTGAGCTGAGGTCAAAAGTCAGACACTGAACCAGCTGAGCCACCCAGGCACCCCTATGTCCTTTGGTTTTGAAATCAAAAGAATCCTCCTCATTGGGTGTGGAGCCTAATAAATTAATTAATTAATTAATTAATTAAAAAAAACAAAACAAAATAAAATGAAAAAAAAATCTCCAAAGAGAGGCAGGGAGGTAATTAAGCAATTAAATGCACTACTTAGTGCGCTATTGTACATAATTTTGCATAAATTTCTTAGACTACTGATTCTCAACCCAGCTTTTCAGGACATGTGAAAGTCTCAAAACAAAATTTTAATATTAATTTAAAAATAAATGACAGCATTTTTAGACGCTATGGGAACCAGAGAATTTAAACACAGCTCCATCTCGAGGGGGTGGAGCAAGATGGTGGAGGAGTAGGAGACCTGGATTTTGTCTGGTCCCAGGAATTCAGCTGGATAGGGATCAAACCATTCTGAACATCCACGAACTCAACAGGAGAGCGAAGAAAAGAATAGCAGCAACTCTGAACAGAAAAGCGACCACTTTCTGGAAGGTAGGACGTGCGGAGAAGTGAATCCAAGGTGATATTCGGGAGGATAGATGGCAGGGGAGGGGCCTCTGTCGGCCACTTCTGGCAAGTGATAGAGCCACAGAGCACAAAATCGGAACTTTTAGAAGTCGGCACCGCTGAGGGATGACGCTCCAGGGGCTAAGCGGGGGGGGGAGGGGGGAACCCTCGCGGGACAGTGTGGTCTCAGGGCCCTCAGGGTCACAGAAAGACCGGGGGGTGCCTGAGTGTGGCAGAGGTCCCAGGTATCGAAGCGGGGAAGCCAACTGCAGAGAGGGAGCAGAGGAGCGGGCTCTCAGCTCCGGGTTGCCATAAACCGTGATCTGCGGCAGAGTCGGGCCACTGCTCCTCCAGCAGGGACCCAACAAGCGGCAGATCCGGGGAGACTCCCCTTCCTCCTCCGGGAGGAGCACGCGGGAGTGCACCACAGGGATCTGCTGGGTTTGGAGACTCTGCACGGGGTCGTGTGCCAGAGATAGAAATGCTCAGTCACAGGCCAGGAGAGCACGGACTGCAGCGGAGAGCGGGGAGACGGGAGTGATGACTGCTTTTCTCTGGGGGCTCACTGAGGAGCGGGACCCCGAGTTCTCCGCTCCTCCAGGGCAGAGATTGGGAGGCCGCCATTTTCACTCTAGTCCGCCAAAGCTGGACGGAAAGCTTGCAGGGAACAAAAGCTCCCAAGAGCAAACCCGAGCAGATTACTTAGTCCGGACCGGCAAGGGCAGGGCAATTCCACCTCCGGCAAAGACATTTGGGAACCATGGCAACAGGCCCCTCCCCAGAAGATCAGCAAGAACAGCCAGCCAAGACCAAGTTTATGGATCAATGAGAACTGCAGAACTCCAGCGCTAGGGGAATAATGCACATGGAATCCATGGCTTTTTTACCATGATTCTTTAGTCTTTCAAAGGGAGTTTTTTTTCTTTAACTTTTTTTTTTAATTTTTCTTTTTCCCTTTTTCAACCAGCATCTTATCAATCCCTTTTAAAAACATTTTTATTTTTTGTTTCTAGAGTCATATTCTATCCCTTCATAGTAGTTACCCTTATTTTTGGCATATATATATATATAAGTAGTTCTCTCTTTAAAATTTTGAGATACTTTCTTCTAACAGATCAAAATATACCCTAAATCTCTAGAGTGTGGCTTTGTTCTAGTCTCCTGTCTGATCACATCCTCTCCCTTTTTTTTCTTTTTCTTTTTTTTTTAAATCCTCTTCTTTCTTTTTTCAAACAACTTTTTATCTTGTCAATTCCTTTTATAAAATTTTTTATAATTTTCATCTTTAGAGTCATATTCCATCCCGTCATTGAATCAACACATTTTTGTACATATATAAGTTTTTCTTTCTTTAAAATTTTGGGAGGCACATTCTTCTAACAGACCAAAATACACCCCAAATCTAGTGTGTGGCACTGATCTATGCACCAGCCTGATCATATTTGATCATATTCTGGTTTTTTTTGGTTTTGTTCTGTTTTTGTTTGTTTTTATCTTTTTCTTTTTTTCTTTCTTCTTTCTTTCCCGTTCTTTTACCCTGGCTTCAGGTCTTTTCTGATTTGTTTAGAGTATATTTTCTGGGGACGTTGTTACCCTGTTAGCATTTTGTTCTCTCATTCATCTATTCTCCTCTGGACAAAATGACAAGATGAAAAAATTACCTCAACAAAAAGAACAAGAGGTAGTACCAACTGCCAGGGACCTATTCAATATGGACATTAGTACAATGTCAGATC
>NC_138382.1:26326411-26347568 GCF_054177405.1 Leptonychotes weddellii | reverse complement strand
TATTTACCCCAAAGACACAGATGTAGTGAATAGAAGGGCCATATGCACCCCAATGTTCATAGCAGCAATGTCTGCAATAGCCAAACTGTGGAGAGAGCCGAGATGCCCTTGAACAGATGAATGGATAAAGTAGTTGTGGTCCATATATACAATGGAATATTACTCAGCCATCAGAAAGGATGAATTCCCAACTTTTACATCACAATGGATGGGTCTGGAGGAGATTATGCTAAGTGAAATAAGTCAAGTAGAGAAAGTCAATTATATGGTTTCACTTATTTGTGGAACATAAGGAATAGCATGAAGGACATTAGGAGAAGGAAGGGGAAAATGAAGGGGGGCAGAATCGGAGGGAGAGATGAACCATGAGAGACTATGGACTCTGAGAAACAAACAGGGTTTTGAGGGGGGGGATTGGTTAGCCTGGTGATGGGTATTAAGGAGGGCACATACTGCATGGAGCACTGGGTGTTATACGAAAACAATGGATCGTGGATCACTACATCAAAAACTAATGATGTATTGTGTGGTGACTAACATAATATAATTAAGAAAAAAAAAAGGAGAGAGGGAAACATACCATAAGAGACTCTTAATGACAGAGAACAAACTGAGGGTTGATGGAGAAAGGCATGTGGGGACTGGGCTAGATGGGTAATGGGCATTAAGGAGGGCACTTTTTATGAGCACTGGATGTTGTATGTAATGATGAATCACTGAATTCTACTCCTAAAGCCAATATTGCATTGTATGTCAACTAACTAGAATATAAATAAAAATAAATAAATAAATAAATAAATAAATAAATAAATAAATAAATAATAAGTAAGTATAAAAAAGAAGAAGAAAAAATTCCGTCAATACCATATTGGCCATCAAAAGAGAATGGATCCTCTTAAAAACCCAGTGGTCCTTTGTGCTGCTGAGGGGTGGACTGTTTCCTCATTGTAGTGATGGCTGGGTGGGCCCTAAGTATGCTAAGTTGCTTGGTATAACAGAGTTAGAACTTGGAACTCCCAGGGAACCTGGGAGGAAAGCGGTAAGGCAGAAAGGTGAGATAAGCAGGCCACTAAATGGAGGAACAGAACCATTGGGAATTCCCAGGAGGATTGGGAAGACCTGGAGCATCTCACATGCTGCTGTTTGCTGTGCAAAGAGGATCAGGACCCCTGCCCCTGTACCCCACAATTATCAGAGCTCAGCTACACACATAGTGAAGCACTCAAGTTTGCTGTGAGTGGAACCAAAGAGATGGGCCAAGTTTCTGGTTGAGGTTCATCCAAGGCAGAAGTAAAGGAAGAACTGCAAGAAGTATGAAGTACAGAAAGACTCATCGGAACCAGAAATGAGAGCTAAAGGTGATCATGAGAATGTTATCCCACTCCCTAGAAATTCAGAGGAAGAAGGGCAAGGGGGTCCTGGATCTGGAGGGATCCCAACAGTGGAAATTTTACTGACCCTCAAGCTTCTGTATCCACTTCGTCTTCTACAATACCAACAGCCAATGAGCAGCAAAATTCCCAGGATCACCATCAGGATGCCAATCCCTGCAGCCCTGGCCCAAGAAATAGACAAATCCATCTGGGTACAGAAACCGTGTTCTAGATTGTGAAGAAACATGCATCAATCTTCAATCTTCACAGGGACTTTGCCAGCCCAAAGCCACACATCCCATTCCCCAAGTAGTTTCCCACCCCACCCTGCACCACACTGACCACACACCAGGCCTCCAGCACCTATATCCAGGGACAGGAGCTTCTTTAGGAGCCTCACAGGTGTGTGCCCACACAAGTAGTGCTAACTGGCATGGCCTAAGCACCCAAGTTCCAGGCACAAGAGGTGCAGTAGCAACTGACCCGTATGTGAACAATGTATTTACAGAGACTGAGTTATCTTTTCTTTTCATCAGGGCTAGTTTAAAATATTTTCCCCAACTATCATTCCACAAAAAGGATTAATAATTAACTTTGACTTAAGATCTACTCTAAGCTGGGTGCCGTGATGAATATTCCACATGTATTAGATTATTTAATTCTCACAACAACCCTGTAAAGTAGGCACCACTTATCATCCCCATTTCACAGATGAGGAAATAGATTCAGATGTTAAGTGTCTTCCTGATGGGCATACAGAGGTAGCACAAGATGGAGCCAGGATTTGAACTTGAGTTAGTCTCATTTGTGTTTGTGTCCTCTTTGTCTGAAACTCACCCCCTCACTCCTTGCCCATGACTAATATATCATGTTCAAAGACTCAGCATAACCCCTCCCAGGATGATGGCAACCCATTCTGGCTTCTCTCCGTGGTAATCGGCAGTGTGCTTACCTGTCTCTTTTAGGAAAGGAGCTCCCAAATGAGATTTTTGGTTCTGGGTTTGGTTTTTAATTTGTGTCCTTAATGCCTAGAAAAGGTCAGGCACACTGGGTGTTTCAAAAAATATTTCTTGAAGATGGATGGATGGGTGGATGGATGGGCAGTTGGATGGGTGGCCAAACATATTAATAAAAAATGAACAAACTGCAAAATGAATGAGCCATTTAATGTCTTCTTTAAAATAACTATTTATAAATGTGTGGATTTTGGGCATGATGCTAGCCCCAACATCATTATTTTTTTCCATTTGCAGTTGGAACTGAAGATCTGAAATGCCATCTTTAAAGATGCATCCTTCTTTGTCCTAACAGCTTAATTCTCTGTTACTTTCACCTCTTGTGGGTCATTGACATTCTAGTGAAAATGAGGGGATCCACAACTTTCCACAGAGCAGGTTTTTTGGGGGGATGGAGAAAAGGTAATGAAGAGAAGGAGAGAGCATGTAAAGCAGCCACTGAGGGCTTAGAGCTGGCACATTCCAACTGAAGGGGTGGAAATAGGGCTTGTGGGATTTAGAGGTCTCCAAGACTATAACTATTGCATGGGGATTCCAGAGCCCAGCCTAGCTGTTGGGACATGTGTCTCATATTTACATTCAACTAGGCAAGCTTCTCTCCTCTCAGGCCTCTGCTTGCTCCAGGAATCCAGTTCAGGATCACTAAGGACCAAACCAGATGGGTCAGTCCTTTCTGCTTACTCTGTTATCACCTGAGTGATCTGCAAAAGATATGTCAGAATGGAGCTGGGGATAGAGCCCTGAGGATGCTGAGATAAGAGGCCTGATCTCTCCAGCCTGCTTGGCTGCCAAGTCAGAGATGCCACCTGACATATGGAGTCAGAGACTGCAGATATTCAGTAAGCACCTCCCAATTGGCCAGGCATGAATTATTAAAAGATATAGCACTGGGGCTCAACCTTGGGGAGAACTGTCTGAGCTGAACCTAGAGCAAAGCTGTAGTGTCACTGAGACTGCTCTGCTCCTCAGCAGCAGGATGCAATCTGGACATCTAAGCCAGCCTTTTGAGCCATGTGTCCAGTGGCCCATGGGAATGGTTAGTTACCACAAGGCCCTGGAAATAGGGCCTGAAGCTATGCTATAGTATAACACTATAAATTAGCTAACATCTGCCTGATTTTCCACATCACAGCTTGATCAAAGTGGAGAGTGCTGTGACTTGCTAAAGAAGGGCTCTGCAGAGCTGGGTGATTTATAGGAGATTGAGCAGCTGAAGGTGAATCAAGATATAGCTGAGGTTTCTCCTGGAGAGATCTTTGCCTTATACCACCTACCTGACCACCTCCTTCTCAAGGCAGCTCAGGCATCAAGTCTATCCTGTCCATCTCTAAACAGGATGGAAGACAGTGCTGGATAAAAACTCTGACCTAATTATGCTGCTCAGTCCACCCACTTTGTGGATCATGAAGCTGAGACCTACCAAGACTCATCAATATCACCACCACCTTAGCAGCTACTCTGTAATTCACTGAGCACTGATTTGTGCCAAGCATTGTGCCAAGCACCCCACATATAGGCTTTTATTTCATCCTCACAATAATCCTCTGAGGTTGATATGATGTTCATGTCACAGTTGGTATCCCCATTATTTTAAGCTGGTAAAATGCCCAAGGCTGTACAACTGGTAAGTGGCAGAACCAGCATTCACGGTGACTAGCCTAAGATACTCAACCGGTGCCTTTCCTGCTATATCATCCTTTCCTGAAATGAAGCTGTCACAAGGAGCATTCAGTGGGCTCTTGTGACTGAGGGCAGCTGATTCAATTCCTAGAATGCTTGTGCTTCAATTCCACCCACCAATTCTGTTCATCCCCTTGGACATCCTGACACAGACAGAGCTCTGTTCCAGTTTTTTATGCACAGTCACATTGCATTCACACACGTACCCAATGATTGACAGAGTGGAAAATATCAGGATATAGCCAGACACACCAAAAGAACTCACTACCCAGCTGGGCAGGACTCTCCAGAGTGTCACCAAATGCCTCCTGCAGTAGAGTCACCTGAGATGCATGTTAAAGTGCAGACTCTGAGCCCTACCCCCAGACCTACCAAATCAGCCTCTCTGGAAGCAAGGCCTGGGAAACTGCATTTTACAAGCTCCATGAGTGACTTATGCCCTCTTGACTGAGAGAACTTCTCAACCTCTTTTTACTGAGGTTTCACAGAGATACAGTTTGTTGAATCATCATAAAGAAGCTGAAACAACAGCCTACCTAACATCATGTGTACCCTAAACATACCCCAAAGAGTATATTTTTGCTCCTGGGACATTTTTTCAGAAGATCTCCCAATCCCCGTTCCCAGCTGACCATGCAGAGATGTTAGAAAATCCCAGTAGGGTCTTCTGAGGAAATGCTTCCCGCCTAAATTCTTCCTCAGTGCCTTTAATGGGTTCTACATCTTGCTTGCCCCTGCTAGTTCACTCTAGTAAAGATTTTTCAATAGTTCCTTCCCAAGGGAGAGCAAGTTTGCAGGAAGTTCTGACCAGACCACTTAAGACATGGTCCAATAAAAACCTGGTACCTCGTTTGTTCCATTGGCGTCTCCACTCAGAGGGTGGAACCAGATTTAGAGCACCACACTCTTGGGTACTCTAGTACATGCAGCTGTACTACAGCACTTACATTTGCTAAAATTATTCTTGAGCCTAATTCTGCACTATACTGTAAGATTTTTTTAAAGATAAGGATGGCATCTCAGACTGACTATACATTGCTTAGCACTTAAAAATGCTGACTCATATAACTACTTATTTAAAATTAATTCATACTATTAAACATCTTTCCTTAGGATAAAATTGTGATGCAGAAGTTATGACCAACATCTTCACCCTAGGGTGAGTCTGCAGGTGGAGTTGCACATACCTGTACTACATTCTCACTAGCTCTTTGGCAACTCACCTTTGTTCTGTCTGCAAACCATCTCCAGGAGCCTGAGTGGAGTAGACAGAACAAGGCTTGAGTAAAGAGTCACTTTGCTCCAGACAGATGTTTTCTATCTGGGGAACCTACAGCAAATGCCTAATAACTGAGAATACAGACAAAAAAAAAAAAAAGCCAAGATCCAACTTGTTATCATTCCTATCTCCTTGCCTGTATGGCTTCAGAAGCCTGAGCCCCTTGTAGGACCATGGGGTCCCCTCACCACATTACCAGGGATTTTACTCTCTGGAGAAATGAACACTAGAGAGATTTACTGACAAACATGTGCCTGTGGAAATCATCAGGATGTGTCATCAAACGGTGAACTGAAAACCCCACTGGGTTCAGTTTTGAACTTACTCTTCAGCTGTGATGTAGGAGTGGTTGTGCCCCTTCTTGGGGTAACCAAAGATGAAGTGAGCCTCTTCTCTTGGCATCTTGTGGGGACAGGCCACAGGACACCTAATAGCAGGGGCACACAGGCATCATTTAACACATTCAGAACATCCTCACTCAGCATTTCATAAATAGCCACAAAGACATTCTTCCAGGTGAACATTAATGATAGCTGGGACCCTCTGGCTTCTCTCTGTGAAAGGATTTGTACTTGCTTTTTTCATTGATATCAAGTGGAAATTGCTGAGGTTTCTAACTGCTTCTACCAACTGAAAATTAATTTCAAAGAAGAAACTACAAACAAAAGCAAAAAACTTTGAAATTGAGTTATTATTGGGGTGGGGTGCTCTTCATTTGCTTTCAATTTGACTCTATACCACAAACGTAGAGAAACAAAATACATTTTTTAAATATGACATTTTATTATTACTATTATTTTTTTTAATCTTTTTTTTTATTTATTCATGAAAGTCAGAGAGAGAGAGAGAGGCAGAGGCAGAGGGAGAGAAGCAGGCTCCCCACCTAGCAGGGAGCCCGATGCAGGACTCGATCCCAGGATCCTGGGATCATGACCCGAGGCGAAGGCAGACGCTTAACCGTCTGAGCCACCCAGGCGCCCCTATTACTATTATTATTATTATTTTTAGAGAGGTGGGGGAGAGGAGCAGAGAGAGAGGGAGAGCGAGAATTTTAAGCAGGCTCCATGCCCAGCGTGGAGCCTAATGTGGGGTTTGATCTCACCACCCTGAGATCATGACCTGAGCTGAAATCAAGAATCAGATGCTTAAAAAACTGAGCCACCCAGGTACCCCCATAAAATGCATTTTTATTCATTCCTTACTTTCCCTGGCACAAGACTGGTTAATAAAAGGAGTTATTTCTCACCAAAGATATTAATTTGATATCAATCTTTGGCCATATAGACAGTTAGATAACATATGAGTATGTGGCTGAGCACAGCATCCTCCAAGTCTACCTTCCAACAAAGGAAATGCCTGGGCTTCTCCATGTTCATTCACCCTACTCAAAACAAGATGAGGACTCCCATAACCTGACTTTGTCTAATGATTTGTTTTCCCTCCCACTGAAATGAATTTTTGTTTCTCCCTCATTCAAGTCTCATGAATAGGGCTTAAATATGTATGTATGTATATATATACATACACACATATGCACAGAACATATATATTATAATACAGAATTTTAAACCATAATACAAACAAATAGACAAAAAGTTCATGAACTGCAGAGGTCATGATTAAAGTGTGCTGGTTGGAAACCAACAATGATTTGTTTCTCTTCTCTCCTTGCCATTGTGTATTTTTCTTCCCTCTGGTTCTCATGAATTTCAAAGGTCTGATAATAGAGTTATATTAATGAGCCTGTTTAAAAAAGTAGGAGAGAAGTGGGAGAACAGAGCAGGGAATTTGCCACATGAACCCTTTCCATTGGGGCATTTTGTGTGTAACTTTTCCTTCCCAGTTGTAAAAAAGAAATTATAGTTGAACTCACTGATCATCTCAGGTGAATAATGTAGGGGTGAGCCCTGTGTTCAAAATTACAGATACAAAACTCAATTCTGTGTTAAATTGTTTTTGTAAATCTATGTAAACCCGGCAAACAGTGTAGGGACAACAAATGTACCTCATCCCAAACCAAGAGAAGCAGTCTTTCAAGTGATAGGAGAATACACAAGCAGAATCACAAGCAGGATGCAGCCTGAATAACTGCTTTTCCTTGTTCTCTGCTTTTCTTCTTGGCAGTCTAGGAACAGGATTTAGGAGGAGACTTCATGAGCCCTCAGAAGCTGGAGACTTACATTAAGGAGAAATTTTGCTGACAGCCAAGCATCAGGGAAGCAATGAGGGAGGGCAGAGGAGCCCACCAGAATCCCCCAAAACCTGTTTTCTTGGACAACAACAATGGGCGAGAAGGCCATGCTCTTACCTTTCTGGATGGGACTGTTCTGTCTGCTGGCTGGCCCTGTGTGTGAAGATTGCTTCTCTGGCTCTTAATCTTTTAAATTGCTTTTCCTTGTCTCCAGTCCCATGTTAGTCATGAGTCTGGACTTCTGACAGGGTCATCTGTGATTACTTATTTGGCATGAAAGAAACCACCTTCATTCCTCTCCTCAAAAAGTCATTGTTCATTGTGGCCTCTATTTTCCCCAATCTCAGGATTTCCTCCCTGGGAAGGCATTTATTTTAAGTATTGGTCCCTCCTCCATAGGGTAGCCAGATAAAATATAGCAAGCCCAGTTATTTTTTATTTCAGATAAACAATGAATACTTTTTAGTATAACTACATCCCCTGCAATACTTTTTAGTATAATTATGTCCCACTTACTAGATGGGACATATTTTTATTAAAAAAAATATTTGTGAGATGGCTAGGTGGTTCAGTCTGTTAAGCATCTGCCTTCAGCTTAAGTCATGATCTCAGGGTTCTGAGATCAAGCCCTGTGTTGGGCTTCCTGCTCAGCAGGAAGTCTGCTTCTCCCTCTTCCTATGCCCCTCCCCACCCCCTGCTCATGCTCTCTCTTGCTCTCAAATAAATAAAATTCTTTTTTAAAAAAGTATTTGTATTTTATCTGAAATTCAAATGTAACCTAGCACCCTATATATACCCTCCCTCATGTTAAAGAGCCTTTAGTCTCAGACCTGGAAACCATCTAGTCCCACCCTCTCCTGATCAAGAAGAGGAAATAGAAGATCCCTAAAGCCTCCTAAAAACTTCCTAATGTTAGGAGTGATTTGAACAGTTAGGTAAGGCCAGGGACCCCAACAAGAAAATATGGAGTCAGGACAGCTAAAATAAAATAGCGCTGACATCCTGTTTTGCAGCTTACCACCACACTGACATTTTGCTTTGCAACCTTCGCAGAAATGACTTCTGCAAAACATCCTAAAATAAGACAACCACAAAAACATTTGTCAATATCACGGGCAAGTCTGGTCTACCAGACTTCGAAGCAGCGTGGCCAAGAACCACAGGCGCTAAGGGGACACAAAATCCTGTAACACTAAGCTCCCTGATTTCTCTGTGACATTATTCAGAAATAACTGTCCCCTGGGGAGAGTGGGTTTTGTGCATTTGCAAGAGGCAGACAAAATCTTCTCTTTGATGGTAGATATGACCTACCTAAAGTCTAACTGAAACCAGGGCTGATTTGACCTGACAAAATAATCTACCCTGAGAGTCAACTGTGTATATAGCCCAGAAGCATTTCAGTGGGCCAGAACAGTGCTCACCAGCTCTCTGTAACCGTTATGGACAAACAAACAAAACAAAGCATGACCAGAATAAAGGAATGTGACAGTTCTCATCAGCTGAGGACTTAGATTAAATAACTACTCACGGTTTTTGGTACGATTGTAAATGGGATTGATTCCTTAATTTCTCTTTCTTCTGTCTTATTGTTAGTGTATAAAAATGCAACTGATTTCTGTGCATTGACTTTATATCCAGCCGCATTGCTGAATTCCTGTATGAATTCTAGCAATTCTGGGGTGGAGTCTTTGGGTTTTCCACATAAAGTATCATGTCATCTGAGAAGAATGAGAGTTTGACTTCCTTGCCAATTTGAATGACTTGGCATTCAAGTCATTGAATTGACTTGCTATGTTGACCAACAGTGGTGAGAGTGGACATCCCTGTCATCTTCCTGGCCTTAGGGGAAAAGTTCTCAATTTTTCTCCATTGAAAATGATATTTGCTGTGGGCTTTCCATATATGGCTTCTATGGTATTGAGATATGTTCCCTCTATCCCTACACTGTGGAGAGTTTTAATCAAAAAAGGATGCTGTATTTTGTCAAATGCTTTTTCTGCATCTATGGAGAAGATCATATGGTTCTTGTGCTTTCTTTTGTTAATGTGATGTATCAAATTTATTGATTTGTGTTGAACCACAAATCATGTTGATTTGTTGAACCACCCTTGTGGCCCAGGAATAAATCCCACTTGGTTGTGGTGAATAATCCTTTCAATGTATTGTTGGATCCTATTGACTAGTGTCTTGGTGAGAATTTTTGCATCCATGTTCATCAGGGATATTGGTCTGTAGTTCTCCTTTTTGATGGGGTCTTTGTCTGGTTTTGGGATCAAGGTAATGGTGGCCTTATAGAATGAATTTGGAGGTCTTCCTTCCATTCTATTTTTTGAAACAGCTTCAGAAGAATAGGCATTAGTTCCTCTTTAAATGATTGGTAGAATTCCCCTGAGAAGCCATCTGGGCCTGGACTCTTGTTTGTTGAGATTTTTTATTACTGCTTCAATTTCCTTGCTGGTTATGGGTCTGTTCAGGTTTTCTATTTCTTCCTGTTTCAGTTTGCACCCATTTCTTCCAGATTGCATAATTTGTTGGCATATAGTTGCTCATAATATGTTCTTAAAATTGTTCATATTTCCCCAGTGTTGCACATGATCTCTCCTAATTCATTCATGATTTTATTAAATTGGGTACTTTCTCTTTCCTTTTTGTTAAGTCTGGCTAGGGGTTTATCAATCTTACTAATTCTTTCAAAGACTCAGCTCTTAGTTTCATTGATCTTTTCTACTGTTCTCTTGGTTTCTGTTTCATTGATTTCTGCTCTAGTCTTTATTATCTCTTGTTTCCTGCTTGGTTTAGGCTTTATTTGCTATTCTTTCTCCAGCTTCTTCAGGTATAAGGTTAGTTTGTGTATTTGAGACCTTTCTTGGTTCTTGAGAAAGGCTAGTATTGCTGTATACTTCCCTCTTAGGACTGCCTTTGCTGCATCCCAAAGGTTGTGAACACTGGTGTTTTCATTTTCATGAATTTTAAAAAATTTTTCTTTAATTTCCTGGTTGACCAATTCATTCTTTAATAGGATGCTCTTTAACCTCCATGTATTTGTGTTCCTTCCTAATTTCCTCTTGTCACTGAGTTCAAGTTTCAAAGCATTGTGGTCTGGAATTGAACATTAGAATAATTCCAATCTTTTGGTACCAGTTGAAACCTGATTTGTGATCCAGTATATAGACCCACTATGTGATCTATTCTGGAGAATGCTCCATGTGCACTTGAGAAGAATGTGCATTCTGTTGCTTTAAAATGAATGCTCTGAATATATGTGTGAAGTCCATCTGGTCCAGTGTGTCATTCAAAGCCCTCGTTTCCTTGTTGATCTTCTGCTTAGATGATCTGTCCATTGAAGTGAGTGGGGTGTTAAAGTCCCTAACTATTATTATATTATTACCAATGTGTTTCTTTAATTTTGTTATTAATTGGTTTATATAATTGGCTGCTCCCCTGTTAGGGGCATAAGTATTTACAATTGTTAGATTTTCTTGTTGGAGAGACAGTTTATGATATAGTGTCCTTCCTCATCTCTTATTACAGTCTCTTGTTTAAAATCTAATTTTAAGAATTGCTACCTCAACTTTCTTTTGATGTCCATTAGCATGATAAATGGTTCTCCACCCCCTCACTTTCAATCTGGAGCTGTCTTCAGATATAAAATGAGTCTCTTGCAGACAGCATATTGATGGGTCTTGCTTTTTTTTTTTTAAAGATTTTATTTATTTATTTGACAGAGAGAGACACAGCGAGAGAGGGATCACAAGCAGGGGGAGTGGGAGAGGGAGAAGCAGGCCTCCCGCAGAGTGAGGAGCCCAATGCGGGGCTTGATCCCAGGACCCTGGGATCATGACCTGAGCCAAAGACAGACGCTTAACGACTGAGCCATGCAGGCGCCCCGATGGGTCTTGCTTTTTTATCCAATCTGATACCCTGTGTCTTTTGTTTGGAATATTTACCCATTTACATTCAGAGTAACTATTAAAGATATGAATTTGGTGCCATTGTATTACCTGTATTGTCACTGTTTCTGTATATTGTCTCTGTTCCCACAGGTCTATTTCACTTTGGGGCTTTCTCTTCACTTAAAGGATCCCCTTTAATATTTCTTGCATGGTTGGTTTAGTGATCACAAATTCTTTTCATTTCTGTTTATCTTGGAAGCTTTTTATCTCTCCTTCTATTTTGAATGACAGCCTTACTGGATGAATTTTTCTTGGCTGCATATTTTCCTCATTTAGCACCCTGAATATATCCTGCCAGTTCTTTCTGCCCTGTCAGGTCTCTGTGGATAGATCTGGGGCCAGCTTTATGTGCCTACCCTTTTAGGTTATGGACCTCTTGTCCTGAACTGCTTTCAGGATTTTCTCTTTGTCTCTGGGAGATTTGCAAGTTTTGCTATTATATGATGGGCTGTTGACCTATATTATTAATTTTGAGGGGGGTTCTCTGTGCCTTCTGGACTTGAATGCCTGTTTCCTTCCCCAGATTAGGGAAGTTCTCCACTATAATTTGCTCCAATATAACTTCTGCCCCCCTCTCTCTTTGCTCTTCTGAGATCCCAGTTATTCTAATATTGTGTGGCTCTATGGTATCACTTATCTCTCAAATTCTCCCCTCTTGATCCAGTAGTTATTTATCTCAGCTTCTTTATTCTCCATCAGTTTGTCTTCTATATCACTAATTCTCTCTTCTGCCTCATTTATCCTAGCAGTTAGTCTCCATTTTTATTTGTATGTTATTAATAGCCTTTTTGATTTCAACTTGATTAGATTTTAGTTGTTTTATTTCTCCAGAAAGGGATTCTGTAGTGTCTTCTATGCTTTTTTCAAGCTCAGCTATTATCTTTATAATTGTTATTCTGAACTCTAGTTCTGACATCTAACTTATATCCATACTGATTAGGTCCCTGGCAGTCAGTACTGCCTCTTTTTCTCTTTTTTGAGGTGAGTTTTTCTGTCTTATCATTCTGTTCAGAGAAGTATAGATGGATGAGAAAACAAAATACTAAAATGGGAACAGTGACCCCTGAGAAATATACACTAAACAAATCAGAAGAGACCCAAAACTGAGAAAAAAATTTTTAAAAAAGAGAGAATATAATCAGACAGGTGAACAGAATACAGCAATACACAGGATCCTGTGTGTATTTTGGTCTGTTTGTTAGAAAACTAGATCCCAAAATTGTAAAGACAGAAAAACTTGTATATGTACAAAAATAAAATTAAATACAATGAAAGGATAGAATGTAACTGTAAGAATGAAAATTAAAAAAAAAAGAATACAAACAGAATATGAACAGTTCAGAACAATACAGTATATCCTGGGTGTATTTTGTTTTGTTTGTTACAAGAAACTGCATCTCAAAATTGTAAAGAAAGAAAAACATATATATACAAAAATAAAATTAAATACAATGAAAGGATAGAATGCGACTGTAAAGATGAAAATTTAAAAAAAAAAAGAGTTGGTAAAATAAATTGGTTGTAAAGGAAAAAGAAAAAAATCTAAAATTGAAAGACTGAAGAATCATGAGAAAAAACCATGAACTCTATATACTATTTTTCCCTAGCATTGGAGTTTTGAAGTTCTGTGTGATCAGTAAACTTGGTCCTAGCTGGATGCTCTTGCTGACCTTCTGGGGGAGTGGCCTGTTGGGCTGTTTCTCAGGTGTCTTTGCCCCGGGCAGAATTGCACCACCCTTGCCATGGGGCCACGCTAAGTAAGAGGGTCCAGATTGTTCTATGTGGCTTTTGTTCCCTGAGGGCTTTTCCTACAGCTTTAGAGGATGAGAATGAAAATGGTGGCCTCCTAATCTCCAGCCCCAGAGCTGAAAGCTCATGGCCCCCACTCCTCAGTGTGCCCTCAGGGAAAAGCAGTCAATAACTCCTGTCTCTGTGGTCTCCGTTTGCACTCCATGCTCACCCAGCCTGTGACTGAGCATTTCTATCTCAGGCATGTGACCCTGTTTCGAGTCTCCAAACCATGCAGACTCCTGCAGCATGCACCCATACTGCTCCTCTTGGGGGGAAGAAAGCAGGGGTCTCACTGAGATTCTGCTGTTTGCTGGGTCCCTGGTCAGAGAGCTGTCTTCTGACTGTGCTGCAGTTTGTGGTTATGACAACACCAAGCTGAAAGCCCACTCCTGGGCTTGCTGATTGCAACTGGTTTCCCTGCTTTGATGCCTTGGAACTCTGCCACTCTCAGGCATCCCCATTCTTTCTGTGACCCCAGGGATCCTGAGACTGCACTGTTCCACCTAGGATTCTGCCCTGCTCAACACCTGAGCATCTTTCAGGAAGGGACGTCCCTCACAGGAACAGATTCTAAAAGTTCCAATTTTGTGCTCTGCTGCTATATCACCTTCCAATAGCCATCTTATGCAGTCTCCCCCCACCCCCCGTGGTTTATCTTCTGATATATCACCTCAGATTCACTTCTCCACACCTCCTACCTTGCAGAAAGTGGTTGCTTTTCTATGTGTAGAGTTGCACCTATTCTTTTCTTAGATCTTTGGTTGAGTTTATAGGTGTTCAGAATGATTTGATAGCTATTTAGCTGAATTCCTGGGACCAAACAAAACTAAGGTCTCCTACTCCTCTGCTGTGTTGGAAAGTCAACCACCCTATGTCTTTTGTTTGGAACATTTAGTCTATTTACACTCAAAGTAATTATTGGTAGATATGTATTTATTGTCATTTTGTTACGTACTTAGTGGTTGTTTTTGTAGTTTTTCTCTGATCCTTTCCGCTCTTTCTCTCTTTCATGGTTTCATGGTTTGCTGGTTTTCTCTAGTGATATACTTTGATTCCTTAATCCCTATTTTTGGAATACCTCTTACCATTTTTTTATTTGTGGCTACCATTCAGTTTATATATAACATCTTCTGCAAATAGCAGTCTACATTAAGCTGATGGTCACTTAATTTTGAACTCATTCTTTACTTCTTTTTCCTCCACGTTTCAGATATTTGGCATCATAATTTGCATCCTTTTATTTTGTGCTTCTCTTGACTGATTTTTATAAATATACTTTTTTTTCCCTTTTGTGATTCCTATTTTTCTTTTTTTTTTTTTTTAAGATTTTTTTATTTATTTGAGAGAGAGAGAATGAGAGACAGAGAGCATGAGAGGGAGGAGGGTCAGAGGGAGAAGCAGACTCCCTGTTGAGCAGGGAGCCCGATGCGGGACTCGATCCCGGGACTCCAGGATCATGACCTGAGCCGAAGGCAGTCGCTCAACCAACTGAGCCACCCAGGCGCCCGATTCCTATTTTTCTTACTCTTGCTTACAGTTTTCATTTTCCATCACAGAGTCCCCCCTAAATTGCTTGTAGGGCTGGTTTAGTGATCATTAATTCTTTTAACTTCTGTTTGTCTGGGAAACTCTTTTTTTTTTTTAAGATTTTATTTATTTATCTGACAGAGAGTTAGAGAGAGAGCACAAGCAGGCAGAGTGGCAGGCAGAGGGAGAGGGAAAAGCAGGCTCTCTGCTGAGCAAGGAGCCTGATGTGGGACTCAATCCCAGGATGCTGGGATCATGACCGGAGCCAAAGGCAGATGATTAACTGACTGAGCCACCCAGGCTCCCTGTCTGGAAAACTCTTTATCCCTCCTTCTATTCTGAATAATAGCCTTGCTGGACAGAATATTCTTGGCCACCGTCTTCCCTTTCAGAACTGTTAATATATCATGACACTTTCTTCTGGCCTACAAAATTTCTGATGAAAAATCAGCTGATAGCCTAATGAAATTTTCTTTGTATGTAACTGTCTTCTTTTCTCTTGCAACTTTTAAAATTCTTTATCACTATTTTTTTTGCCTATTTATTTATTTATTTGCCATTTTAATTACTATGTGTGTTGGTGTGGACCTCTTTGGGTTGAATTTTTGAGGGATCTCTGTGCCTCCTGAATCTGGATCTCTGTTTCCCTTTCCAGGTTCAAGAAGTTTTCAGCTATTATTTCTTAAATATGTTTCTGCCCTCCCTTCTCTCTTTTTTCCTTCTGAGATCCCTATAATGTGAATGTTACTACATTTGATGGAGTGAGTTCTCTTAAGTCTATTCTCATTATGCAGTGTTCTTGTTTTGTTTTGTTTTGTCTTTTCCTTGTTCAGCTTGATTGTTTTCCATTACTGTATCCTCAAGGTCATTGACACATTCCTCTGTTTCCTATAACCTACTATTTATTCCATCTATTGTATTTTTAATTTCATTTATTGAGTCCTTCATCTCTGATATGTTATTTTTCATCTCTTTGTCAAGGGTCTCATTGTTGTCTCCACCCTTTTCTGAAGTCCAGTGAGTATCTTTATGATCATTACTTTAAATTCTGTATCAGGCATATTACTTATTTCTGTTTCACTTAAATCTCCTGCTGTGATTTTGTTCTGTTCTTTGATTTGGAGTATGGACCTCTGTTTTCTCATTTTGTCTCCCTCTCTGTGTCTGTTTCTCTGTGTTAGGAAAGTCAGCTACAGCTACATTTTCTGCTCTTGAAAGTATTGGTTTTATGAAGAAGAGGTCTTGTATTGCCCTGCAGTGCAGTCCCCCATTCACCAGAATGCAGCACTTCAGGGGAGTCTCCTATTTGTGTTGCTTATATCCTGCTATTGTGTCTGAGTCTTTTTCTTTCAGTCTAGATGCCTTCACTGACTGTGTACCTGTTGTGGGCTATGCTTGCTCTCTGTAGTATTAGTGCAATCCAAGCAGATGCGCTCTGAAGGCACATGACTGCAGGAGGGCTCAGGGGCAGGGCAGCAGTGTTAGAAAATTTGGGCTGTGCTGGTAGTCCTAGGCTGGATCCCCTGAAGCATGTGGCTGCCTGGAGTGCAGCATGTGGAGGTGGAGGCATTGACTCCGAGGGTGGGAGAGGCATCTGTGTACCTGGTGGCTGGGCAGAGTGTGTTTGTTCAGTGTTACAAAAATTTGTGCTAAACCCAGGGCTGAGGCCAGCAGCTTGGAGTGGGCATGGCACACTGCTAGCAGGTTCGGTAGCAAGTGTCTGTACAGTCCTGCAGTTGGCCCTGTGTTATGCTGTGGGACAGGGTAGGAAAATGGTGCCTGCCCAGCTCCTTTGTTCCTGGAAGTCTCCCAACATGCTCCAAAATCAGTATAAACATATCTTCCTCCCATTTCCCCCAGATATTGTGCAAGCTGTCACTTCTCTGTTGCCTCTCAGCAGGCTGTTGTCTCTCTAAGGGCAGGGACCAGCTATCACTCACCTCTGACTCACCCAATGCTGAGTCAGCTGACTTTTAAAGCTCCAGGCTCCATGTCCTGCTGGTTATACAAACTCAGGGAATTCAATCCCTCTGGTTTTCAATACCAAATATTAAGGGGATTCATCTTTGCTGAGTGGGCTTCCTGGTGTGAGGGACCATTTCTTTCCCCTGTCCATGCCAGCAGTTCCCTCGCTCCTGCAGGCAGCTCCTGACCACTGTTTCTGCCCTTCCTAACCTCTCAGATGTGGCTTCTTCTCTACATTTAGTTGTGGAGTTTGTTCTTCCAATCTTTGGATCACTCTCTGGTTTATTTACATGGATGTGAGTGAGATCTAGTTGTAAACATGGGATAGATTGAGCTTAGGGTCCTCCTAGGCTGCCATCTTTCCAAGCTCTCCAACCCTGATTTCTTTTTTTTTTTTTTAAGATTTTATTTTTATTTACTTGAGAGAGAGAACACACGTGTGTGAGCAGGGGGGAGGGGCAGAGGGAGAGAATCTCAAATAGACTCAACGCTGAACACAGAGCCCAAAGTGGGGCTTGATCTCATGACCCTGAGATCATGACCTGAGCCAAAACCAAGAGTTGGACACTTAAATGACTGAGGCACCCAGGCACCCAACACTGATTTCTTTTGAAAAGAAATCCCCACATAGCATTTTTTTTGTTACGATAAGAAATAATCCAGTTGACTTGAGTTATCATCTGAAGGAGAGAGCCCAGCTTGGTTTTTTTTTTTTTAGAATAAAAGTAGTCCTTGTTTTTCAAAACCTCAAATTTCACCACTTGGCTTTTACAAAACATCTACATTAGTACCTTTTTTTGGTAACTGAAAGAAACTCAGAGATTTTTGCTTTTATGAAAAAAAGTGAAAATAGCATTCAGCTTTTGTTTTGCAGTGAGACTTTATAGAAGACCAGGGCTTTGGGGGTTGGGGTTGAATTTGACCAAAAGAACAGCAGATTTCCTTTTGCCAATTATTGTGCACATAGGTTTGTGCAGCCTTTGGGGGATCAAAAGAATCCAGCTCAGCTAGAGTCTCAAGGGGACAATACCTGAGAGCATCTGGCTATGGTGGGATCAGGGAACTGCACCCCAGAAATCAGGTTCTTGGTGTGTTTTTTGATATTTCTTTATATTTTTCTAGAGGTGCTCATTGAAGTCTTTTAAATATTGCAGTCAGTATCAGCTCTACCAGGAGAAACTAAAGGGTTTAAATGAGGCCTTAGAACCACCCTGGAGTCAATAGCAGAATGTAAGCTGAGAGAATCCCAAGAAGAGGGAAAAAAACCAGAGGAGAGGCAGGGACTCTGGGTCCAACCATCTCTCTCATCCAGTGTTTCCTTCCAAGTCTAAATTTCAGGAGTTTTTTGTTTGTTTGTTTTGTTTTGTTTTGTTTTTTGTTTGTTTAGAATATGTTATTGGACTAACAATGTTGGAAATTACTGAGCTAAATAAATTTAAACAGATTTCCTCATTATAATTCTTCTAACATCCTTAATATACTAATGCACTTTATAAATCTTCAAGGAAAGACAATTGCCAGCAGAGTTTCTCAAACTGTTTTGTCATGGTGTAAGATTTCACTAACACTGGTGCTACAAGGAACAATGTCCTTTGAGCCATGTCACAATGAAGAGCCATTATAGATACAGTTTCTTGTGTGGTTGGTCTTTTTTCTTTAAGTATTTGACAAACAACCTGCAACGCAGTTCCTTTCCACAAAGAGGTCAGTCCAGTCCTTAGTTGTATATTAAATGTATTGTATGCTTACTGTGTGCCATAAACTGAGTGAAGCGATTAACTGATTATCTCAATTCCTCCTTGAATCTCCACAGCAGCACTGTCAAGTGGGTATTATTAATACCTCCACTTAAGAGAGGAGGAGAAGACTGAGGGCTATGAAGTTTGGATAACTTACTCAAGGTTACTAGATAGTAAGTGGCAGAATGGAGATGACCAAACTCCCATTCTTTTTTTTTTTTTTTTCAATTCAATTTGCCAATATATAGTATATCATTAGTTTTTGATGTAGTGTTCAATGATTCATTAGTTGCATATATATATAACACCCAGTGCTCAACACATCACATGTCCTCCTTAATGTCCATCTCCAGTTACCCATCCCCCCACCCACCTCCATTCCTCAGTTTGTTTCCCTGAATCAAGAATCTTTTATGGTTTGTCTCTGTCTCTGATTTCTTCCCATTCAGTTTTTCCTCCCTTCCCCTATGATCCTGTGAGCTATTCCTTATATTCCACAAATGAGTGAAACCAAATGATAATTGTCTTTCTCTGATTGACTTATTTCACTTAGCATAATACCCTCCAGTTCCATCCATGTCAATGAAAATGGTAGGTATTCATCCTTTCTGATGGCTGAGTAATATTCCATTGTATATATGAACCACATCTTCTTTATCCATTCATCTGTTAAAGGACATCTCATCTCAGCTCCTTCCAGTTTGGCTATTGTGAACATTGCTGCTATGAACATTGGGGTGCATGTGTCCCCTTCATTTCACTACATCTGTATCTTTGGGGAAAATAACCAGTAGTGCAATTGCTCTATTTTTAACTTCTTGAGGAACCTCGATCCTGTTTTCCAGAGTGCTATACCAGCTTGCATTCCCACCAGCAGTGTAAGAGAGTTCCCCTTTCTCCACATCCTCACCAACATTTGTTATTCCCTGTCTTGTTAATTTTAGCCATTCTAACTGGTGTAAGTGGTATCCTATTGTGGTTTTGATTTGTATTTCCCTGATGGCAAGTGATGTGGAGTATTTTTTCATGTGTCTGTTGGCCATTTGTATGTCTTCTTTGGAGAAGTATCCGTTCATGTCTTCTGCCCATTTTGTGACTGGATTATTTGCTTTTTGGGTGTTGAGTTGCATAAGTTCTTTATAGATCTTGGATACCAGCCCTTTATCTGTTACATCATTTGCAAATATCTTCTCCCATTCCGTGGGTAGACTTTCAGTTTTGTTGACTGTTTCCTTTGCTGTGCAGAAGCTTTTTATCTTGATGAAGTCCCAATAGTTCATTTTTGCTTTTGTTTCCCTTGCCTTTAGAGATGTGTCTTGCAAGAATTTGCTACAGCTGAGGTCGAAGAGGTTACTGCCTATGTTCTCCTCTAGAATTTTGATGGATTCCTGTCTCACATTGAGGTCTTTCATTTTGAGCCTATTTTTGTGTGTGATGTAAGGAAATGGTCCAGTTTCATTCTTCTGCATGTGGCTGTCCAGTATTCCCAGCACAGTTTATTGAAGAGACTGTCTTTTTTCCATTGGACTTTCTTTCCTGCTTTGTCAAAGATTAGTTGACCATAGAGTTGAAGGTCCATTTCTGGGCTCTCTTTTCTGTTCCATTGATCCATGTGTCTGTTTTTGTGCCAATACCATGCTGTCTTGATGATCACAGCTTTGTAATAGAGCTTGAAGTCAGGCATTGTGATGCCACCAGCTTTGTTTTTCTTTTTCAACATTCCTCTTGCTATTTGGGGTCTTTGCTGGTTCCATACAAATTTTAGGATTGTTTGTTCCATTTCTGTGAAAAAAGTTGATGGTATTTTGATAAGGATTACCTTGAATGTGTAGATTGCTCTGGGCAGCATAGACATTTTAACAATGTTAATTTTCTAATCTATGAGCATGGAATACTTTTCCATCTCTTTGTGTCTTCCTCAATTTCTTTCATAAGTGTTCTGTAGTTTCTAGAGTACAGATCCTTTACCATGGTGCCTCACCTAGGGCAAAACTGCTCAGGAATTAAACACGGTCCAGCATAAGACAGCTTTAAGACTTGTTACTCTTCCCCAGATTTAGTTATTTATTTAGAACATGTGTTCAGGAATACTCTATGTTGATTTCCTTGACCTCCTCAAGGGCAGGGACTGTGTCTTGTTCACCTTTGCAATATCAGTTGCTGGCATGAAGTAGGAGCTTTACAGCTATTTCTTTTCTTTTCTTTTTAATTATGTTGTTAGTCACTATACAATACATCATTAGTTTTTGATGTGGTGATCCACGATCCACTGTTTTCATATAACACCCAGTGCTCCATGCAGTATGTGCCCTCCTTAATACCCATCACTGGGCTAACCAATCCCCCCACCCCCTCCCTTCTAAAACCCTGTTTGTTTCTCAGAGTCCATAGTCTCTCATGGTTCATCTCTCCCTCCGATTCCCCCCCTTCATTTTTCCCTTCCTTCTCATAATGTCCTCCATGCTATTCCTTATGTTCCACAAATAAGTGAAACCATATGATAATTGATTTTCTCTGCTTGACTTATTTCGCTTAGCATAATCTCCTCCAGTCCCATCCATTGTGATGTAAAAGTTGGGAATTCATCCTTTCTGATGGCTGAGTAATATTCCATGTATATATGGACCACATCTTCTTTATCCA
>NC_138382.1:26304344-26325911 GCF_054177405.1 Leptonychotes weddellii | reverse complement strand
TCCATGCTTTTTTCCATCCCAGCTAGTATCTTGAAAATCATCATTCTGAACTCTAAGTCTGACATCGTACTAATGTCCGTATTGAGTAGGTCCCTGGCAGTCGGTACTACCTCTTGTTCTTTCTGTTGAGGTGAGTTTTTCCATCTTGTCATTTTGTCCAGAGGAGAGTAGATGAATGAGAGAACAAAATGCTAAAGGGTAACAACGTCCCCAGAAAATATACTCTAAACAAATCAGAAAAGACCTGAAGCTGGGGGAAAAGAAAGGGAAAGAAAGTAAAAAGAAAAAGAAAAAAAAGAAAAAGAAAAAGATAAAAACAAACAAAAACAGAACAAAACAAAAAAACAGAATATGATCAAATATGATCAGGTTGGTGCATAGATCTGTGCCACACACTAGATTTTGGGTGTATTTTGGTCTGTTAGAAGAAAGTGCCTCCCAAAATTTTAAAGAAAGAGAAACATATGTGTATAAAAATTAGGGTTGATATGATGAAGGGATGGAATATGACTGTAAAGTTGAAAATTATAAAAAACTTTATAAAAGGAATTGATAAGATAAGAAGTTGTTTGAAAAAAGAAAGAACAGGTTTAAAAAAAAAGTAAAAAAAATGGGAGAGAATGTGATCAGGCAGGAGAGTAGAACCAAGCCATACACTAGAGATTTAGGGTATATTTTGATCTATTAGAAGAAAGTGTATCTCAAAATTTTAAAGAGAGAACAACTTATATATATATATATGCCAAAAATATGGGTAACTACTATGAAGACATAGAATATGACTCTGAAAATGAAAAATAAAAATGTTTTTTAAAAAAGGGATTGATAAGATGTTGGTTGAAAAAGGGAAAAAGAAAAATTAAAAAAAAAACAGTTAAAAAAATTAACTTTGAAAGAATCTAAAGAATCATGGTAAAATGCCATGGATTCTATGTGCATTATTCCCCTAGCACTGCAGTTCTGCCATTCTCATTGATCAATAAACTTGGTCTTGGCTGGCTGTTTTTGCTGATCTTCTGGGGAGGGGCCTGTTGCCGTGGTTCCCAAATGTCTTTGCCAGAGGCAGAATTGCTCCGCTCTTACCTGGTCCGGGCTAAGTAATCTGCTCGGGTTTGCTCTTGGGAGCTTTTGTTCCCTGCAAGCTTTCCATACAGCTTTGGAGGCAGAAAGTGAAAATGGCGGCCTCCCAATCTCTGCCCTGGAGGAGCTGAGAACTCAGGGCCCGCTCCTCAGTGAGCCCCAGAGAAAAGCAGTCAGTCACTCCCGTCTCCCCGCTCTCTGGTCACACTCTGTGCTCACCCAGCCTGTGACCAAGCATTTCTATCTCTGGCACCCATCTCGGTGTGGAGTCTCCAAACCCAGCAGATCCCTGTGGTGCGCTCCTGTGCCGCTCCTGCCGGGGGAGGAAGGGGAGTCTCCCTGGATCTGCCGCTTGTTGGGTCCCTGCTGGAGGAGCAGTGGCCCAACTGTGCCACGGATCACAGTTTATGGCAACCCTGAGGTGAGAGCCCGCGCCTCAGCTCCGTCTTCCCCACTCCAATACCTAGGAGCTCTGCCACACTCAGGCACCCCCAGTCTTTCTGGGACCCCGAGGGTCCTGATACCACACTGTCCCGCGAGGGTTCCACCCCCCGCTTAGCCCCTGGAGCGACGTCTCTCAGCGGAGCCGACTTCTAAAAGTTCCGATTTTGTGCTCTGGGGCTCTATCACTTGCCAGAAGCGGCCGACGGAGGCCCCCTCCCCCGGCATCTATCCTCCCAAATATTGCCTCAGATTCACTTCTCCGCAAGTCCTACCTTCCAGAAAGTGGTCGCTTTTCTGTCCAGATAGTTGTTGCTTTTCTTTTCTTCGATCTCCTGTTGAGTTCATAGGTGTTCAGAATGGTTTGATCCCTATCCAGCTGAATTCCTAAGACCAGATGAAATCCAGGTCTCCTACTCCTCTGCCATCTTGCTCCTCCCCCCTTCCATGTAATGTTTTATTTCGTCTTTAATTCCATGACTAACCCATTCATTCTTTAGTAGGATGTTCTTTAACCTCCACACATTTGTGATCTTTCCAAATTTTTTCTTGTGGTTGACTTCAAGTTTCATAGTGTGTGGTCTGAAAATATGCATTGTATGGTCTTGATCTTTTTGTACTTGTTGAGATCTGATTTGTGACCCAGTATGTGATCTATTCTGGAGAATGTTCCATGTGCACTCAAAAAGAATGTATTTTCTCTTTCTTTAGGATGAAATGTCCTGAATATATCCATTAAGTGCATTGGTCCCGTGTGTCATTCTAAGCCTTTGTTTCCTTGTTGATTTTCTGCTTAGATGATCTGTCCACTGAAGTGAGTCAGGTGTTAAAGTCCCCTACTATTATTGTATTATTATCAACGTGTTTTTTTATGTTTGTTATTAATTGATTCATATATTTGGGTGCCCCCAAATTGGAGGCACAAATATTTATAACTGTTAGACCTTGATGGATAGACCCCTTAATAATGATATAATGCTCTCCATATCTTGTTACAGTCTTTGGTTTAAAATCTAGTTTTTCTGATATAAGTATGGCTATTCCAGCTTTCTTTTGACATCCATTAGCATGATGAATGGTTCTCCACCTGCCCTGGCACCACCCCCCCCCACGCTTTCAATCCGGAGTTGTCATTGTGTCTATAATGAATTTTTTGTAAGCAACATATAGATGGATCTTGTTTTTTAATCCATTCTGATACTCTATACTTTTTGATTGGAGAATTTAGTCCATTTACATTCAGTGATTATTGATACATATTAATTTGATGCCACTGTGCTACCTGTAAATTTGGTGTTTCTGGTGATGTTTTCTGTTCCTTTCTAATTTTTGTTGCTTTTGGTCTTTTCTCTCCACTCAGAGAGCCCCATTTAATATTTATTGCAGGGATGGTTTTGTGGTCATGAAGTCCTTTAGTTTTGTTTGTCTCAGATACTCTTATCTCTCCTATTCTGAATGACAGCCTTGCTGGATAAAGTGTTCTTGACTGCATATTTTTCCCCTTCAGAACTTTGAGTATATCCTGCCAGTCTCTTCTGACCTGCCAAGTTCCTATGGATAGATCTGTTGCAACCCTGACCTGTCTTTCTGTGTAGGTGAAGGACATTTTTCCCTTGCTGCTTCCAGGATTCTTTCTTTGTGTATTTTGTGAAATTGATTATGATATGACTTAGTGATGGCTGGTTTTTATGAATTTAATGGGAGTTCTCTGTGCCTCTTGGATTTTGATGTCCATGTCCTTCCCCATATTAGGGAAATTTTCAATTATAATTTGCTCAAATAAACCCTCTGCCCCTTTTTCTCTCTCTTCATCTTCTGGGACTCCTATGATACAAATGTTTCTACAATTTAAGAAGTTGCTGAGTTCCATAAGTCTACCTTCAAGATCCAAAACTTTTTCCCCTCTTCTTTTCAGCTTCATTATTTTCCAATATATTATCTTCTATATCACTGATTCATTCAGGCTTCATCCATGGATGCTTCATCCATCTTTGCTGTTATGGCATCCATTTTTGTTTGCATCTCTGTTACAGCATTTTTAATTTTAGCCTGACTAGATTTTAATTCTTTTATCTCTGCAGTAAAGGATTCTGTAGTGTCTCTTATGTTTTTTTATGTATGTTTTCAAGCCCAGCTACTATCCTTATAATTGTTGTTTTAAATTCTAGTTCAGACATCTTGCTTATAACTGTATTGATTAAATCCCTGAACAAAATTTCTCCTTCCTGTTCTTTCTTTTAGTGTGAATTCCCCCATATTGTCATATTGTCCAGAAAGGAAAAAAAAAAAAAAAAGAAACCTAGATCCTAGGTATGTTTTGGTCTGCTTGTTAAAAGAAGCTAGATCCACTGGGGAGGAGTTAAGATGGAAGAAGAGTAGGGTGACCCTGGGCTTGCCTCATCCTGAACCCAGCTAAATAAATATCAAATCACTTTGAACACCCAAGAAATAGATCCAAGGATGGAGAAAATCAAAATGAACAACTAGAGCTAAAAAAGGAATCCCAGCCTCATCATAGAAAATAGGAAATGATGGAGAATTATTTGGGGGAAAGAAGAGCTGTGGGTGTGGTGATTGGGAGAAGGCTCTGATTGCAAAAAGAGGAGTGAGAGAGCAAGAAAGAAAGAGAGAAAGAATGAAGTGCTTATGGGGATTTGCACAAGAAAAACTCTTCCACAGGTGGTGTTAAGATGGCAGAGGAGTACAGGATCATAAGTTTTCGGGTTCCTCTAACAGCTATATAGTTATCAAATCATTCTGAACACTTGAGAAATCAATCAGATCTGAGAAAAGAAGTGTTGCAATTCTACAAGTAGAATAGTGACCACCTTTTGGAAGATACAAGGTGACAAGACTTGAATCCAAAGTGGAGCAATATATCTGAGGATATGACAGAGGGGAGGGAGCCTGCTTAAGGAGGCTACTGCAAATTATTATAAGAAGCAGAGCACACAATCAGAACTTTTAGAAGTCCACTACAGTGGGGAATGTCCCTTGCTTAAAGGTGTTCAGGTGGCAAAGTGGGGCAGAATCGCAGGTGGGACAGCATGGTCTTGGGATCCCTGAAGAACAGGGGTGACTAAATGCAACAGAGTTCCTAGGCATAAGAATGGGGAACCTGGCAGAGAAGAGCAAGTCTAGGTACTGGCTTTTTGCTCTGGATTGCCACAAACCATGAACTGCAGCACAGTCATGTGACCACTTTCCTGGCAGGAGTCCAGCAGAAGGAGAAGCATGGTGAGAACTGCATCCTCCCCCAAGGGGAACAGCATGGGTCCATGCTGCAGGAATTTGGAGTTTTGAAACTCAGTTGCATGCCTGAGATAAAAACACTTGGTCACAGGCCAGATGAACACAGAATTCAGATGGAAACTGGGGAGGCAAGAGTTATTGACAGCTTTTCTGTGAGGGCTCACTGCAGAGTGGGTGGCATATTCATCCCACACATCAGTGATGAAAGATTTCAGTGAGAATGGAGAGAAGATGGTGAAGGAGTAGGAGACCCTTCTTTCATCTGGTCCCTTGAATTCAGCTAGATAGCTATTAAATCATTCTGAACACCTGTGAATTCAACCGGAGATGCAAGAAAAGAATTGAAGCACATCTACAAATAGAAAACAGACCACATTTTTCAATGTAGGTGTTATGGAGAAGCGATATATCTGAGGGGATATATCAGAAGAAAAACCATGGGGGAAGGGAGCCTCCATAAGCTGGCTAGCAGAAAGTGATATAGCAGTGGGGCTCAAAATCAGAACTTCTACAAGTCTGTTCCATTGAGGGACTTCCCTGCTTGAAAGGTGCTCGGATGGCAAAGCAGGGCAGAATTGTTGGTGGGACAGTGTGATCTCAGAATTCCTGGGGTCACAGAAAGAATGAGGATGCCTGAATGTGGCAAATTTCCCAAACACTGGAGCAGGGAAGCCAGCTGCAATGAGAAAGCCTATGAGTGGGCTTTGGCTCAATGTTGCCATAAACAGCAAACATCAAAAGAAAGCTGGGGTAGAAATCCTTATATCAGACAAATTAGATTATTTATTTATTTATTTATTATTTATATTATGTTCAATTAGCCAACATATAATACATCATTAGTTTTTGATGTAGTGTTCAATGATTCATTAGATTTTAAACAAAAGACTGTAATAAGAGATGAGGGGAATACTGTGTCATAATTAAAGGGTCTAACCAACAAGAAGATCTAACAATTGTAATATTTATGCCCCTAACTTGGGAGCAGCCAATTACATAAACCAATTAATAACAAAATTAAAGAAACACAGTGACACTAATACAATAATAGTAGGGGACTTTTACACCCCACTCACTGCAATAGACAGGTCATCTAAGCAGAAGTTCAACAAGGAAACAAGGGCTTTGAATGACACACTGAACCAGGACTCCACAGAGATACACAGAGCATTCCATCCTAAAGCGACAGAATACACATTCTTCTCGAATGCACATAAAACATTCTCCAGAATAGATCACCTACTGGGTCACAAATCAGGTCTCAACCACGACCAAAATATTGGGATTATTCCCTACATATTTTCAGACCACAATGCTTTGAAAAGTTAAAGAAATGTATTGATAATAATACAATAACAGTAGGTGACTTCAACACCCATTCACAGCAATGGATAGATCATCTAAGCAGAAGATCAACAAGGAAACAAGGGCTTTGAATAACATACTGGACCAGATGGACTTCACAGATATATTCAGAGCATTTCACCCTAAAACAGCAGAATACACATTCTTTTCAAGTGCACATGGAACATTCTCCAGAATAAATCACATACTAGGTCACATATCAGGTCTCAACTGGTACAAAAAAATTGAGATTATACCATGCATATTTTCGGACCACATTGCTTTAAAACTTGAAGTCAACCACAAGAAAAAATTTGTAAAGTACTACAAATACATGGACATTAAAAAGCATCCCAGTGAAGAATGAATGGTCAACCAGGAAATTAAAGAAGAATTTAAAAAATACATGGAAGCAAATGCAAATTAAAACTTGACAGTCCAAACCTTTGGGATGCAGCAAAGACAGTTGTAAGAGGGTAGTGTATAGCAATACAGGCCTTTCTCAAGAAACAAGAAAATTCTCCAATACAGAACCTAACCTTACACCTAAAGGAGCTGGAAAAACAACAGTAAAAAAAGCCTAAATTTAGCAAGAAAAGAGAAATAATAAAGATTAGAGCAGGAATCAATGATATAGAAATCATAAAAACAGTAGAACAGATCAATGAAACTTAGAGCTGATTCTTTAAAAGAATTAATAAGATTGATAAGCCCCTAGACAGACTTATCAAAAAGAAAAGAGAAAGAACCCAAATAAATAAAATGAATGAATGAGGAGAGATCACAACCAAAACTGAAGAAATACAATTATAAGAACATATGAGCAACTACATGTCAACAAATTAGGCAATCTGGAAGAAATAGATACATTCCTAGAAACATATAAACTACCAAAACTGAAACAGGAAGAAGTAGAAAACCTGATCAGACCCATAACCAGGAAAGAAATTGAATCAGTAATAAAAAAATCTCCCAACAAACAAGAGTCCAGGGCTGGATGGCCTCCCAGCAGAATTCTACTAAACATTTAAAGAAGAGTTAATACTCATCATTCTGAAACTGTTTTGAAAATAGAAATGGAAGGAAAACTTCCAAACACACTCCATCATTTCCTTCCCTAATCCAGGAAAGATATATCCTTGCCTTGATCCCCAAACCAGACAATGACCCCACTAAACAAAGGAAAATTACAGACCAATACCCTTGATGAACATGGATATAAAATTTCTCACCAAGATACTAGCTAATACAATCCAATAGTACATTAAAAGGATTCTTCATCAAGACTAAGTGGAATTTATTCCTGGGCTGCAAGATTGTTTCAACATCTGCATATCAATCAATGTGATACATGATATTAATAAAAGAAAGGATGAGAACCGTATCATTGTCTCAATAGATGCAGAAAACCATTTGACAAAATACAGCCTTCTTTCTTGATAAAAACTCTTTGCTGTGTAGGGATAGAGGGAATATACCTCAAAGTCATAAAAGGCATATATGAAAGATCCACAGTGAATATCATCCTCAAAGGGGAAAAACAGAGCTTTTCCCCTAAAGTCAGGAACATGACAGGGATGTCCACTGTTGTTCACCGTAGTACTGGAAGTCTAAGCTTCAGCAATCACACAACAAAAAGCAATAAAATGCATCCAAATCAGCAAAGAAGTCAGTTTCACTCTTCACAGCCAACTTGATACTCTATGTAGAAAACACAAAAGAGTCCATGAAAAATAGCTAGAACTGTTACAGGAATTCAGTAAAATCACAGGATATAAAATCACTGCACAGAAGTAAGTTGCATTTCTATACACTAACACTGAAGCAGAAGAAAGAGAAATCAAGAAATTGATCCCATTTACAGTTACACTAAAAACCATAAGATACCTAGGAATAAATCTAACCAAAGAGGTAAAGGATCTGTACTCTGAAAACTATAGAACACTTATGAAAGATATTGATGAAGACTCAAAGATAAGGAAAAACATTCCATGCTAATGGATTGGAAAAAAAATATTGTTAAAATGTCTATGCTAACCAAAGCAATCTACACAGTCAATGAAATCCCTATCAAAATGCCATCAGCATTTTTCACAGAGCTGGAACAAAAAATCCTAAAATGTGTGTGGAACCAGAAAAGACCCAGAATAGCCAAAGTATTGTTGAAAACAAAAACCAAAGCAGGTGGCATCACAATTCCAGACTTCAATCTGTGTTACAAAGCTGTAATCATCAAGACAGTTTGGTAGTAACACAAAAACAGACACATAGGCCAATGGAGCAGATAAAGAACCCATTAATGGACCTTCAACTCTATGGTCAACTAACCTTTGACAAAGCAGGAAAGAATATCCAATGGAAAAGAGACACTCTCTTCAACAAATGGTGTTGGGAAAATTGGACAGCCACATGCAGAAGAATGAATCTGGACCATTTTCTTACACCATACACAGAAATAAATTCAGAATGGATGAAAGACCCAAATGTGAGACAGGAATCCATCAAAATCCTAGAGGATAACACAGGCAGCAACCTCTTTGACCTCGGCCACAGCAACTTCTTGCTAGACGTGTGTCCAAAGGCAAGGGAAGCAAAAGCAAAAATGAATTATTGGGACCTCATCAGGATAAAAAGCTTTTGCAGGGCAAAGGAAGCAGTCAACAAAACTAAAAGGCGACCTATGGAATTGGAGAAGATTTTAGCAAATGACTTATCAGATAAAGGGCTAGTATCCAAAATCTATAAAGAACTTCTCGAACTCAGCACCCAAAAAACAAAAACTCCAGTCAAGAAATGGGCAGAAGACATAAAGAGACATTTCTCCAAAGAAGACATCCAGATGGCTAACAGACACATGAAAAAATGCTCAACATTACTGGGCATCAGGGAAATACAAATCAAAACCCTAATGAGATACCACCTCATACCCATCAGAATGGCTAAAATGAACAACTCAGGAAACAACAGATGTTGGTAAAGATGCAGAGAAAGGGGAACCCTCTTACACTGTTGGTGGGAATGCAAACTGTTGTGGTCACTCTGGAAAATGGTATGGAGGTTTCTCAAAAAGTTCAAAATAGAACTACCTTATGACCCAACAATTGCACTACTAGGTATTTATCCAAAGGAAACAAACATAGTGATTTGAAGGGGCACATACACTCCAATGTTTATAGTAGCAATGTCCACAATAGCAAAGATATGGAAAGAGCCCATATCGACAGATGAATAGTTAAAGAAGAAGTGATATGTACATACACAATGGAATATTACTCAGCCATCAATAAGAATGAAATGTTGCCATTTGTAATGATGTGGATGGAACGAGAGGGCATTATGCTAAGTGAAATAAGTCAGTCAGAGAAAGACAAATACCATATGATTTCACTCATATGTGGAATTTAAGAAACAAACAGATGAACATAGTGGTAAGAAGGAAAAATAAGATAAAAACAGAGAGTGAGGTAAACCATAAGAGCCTCTTAACTATGGGAAACAAACCGAGGGTTGCTGGAGGGGATGTGAGTGGGGGATGGGGTAACTGGGTGATGGGCATTAAGGAGGGCACTTGAGGTAATGAGCACTGGGTGGTATATATAACTGATGAATCACTAAATTCTACCCTTGCAACTATTAACACATTATGTTAACTAAATTGAATTTAAATAACGAATTAAAAAAAAGAAAAACTCCTCACCAAAGCTATTGAGTAAGAAAAGGAGAGCTGTGGACTATTGTGAGTTTTTATAAACAGCAGAAAGCAGTCTTTAGTTTCAGAGGTCTGGGACATCAGTGGTGGTCCAGTGGGGAATGAGGGTGGAGACTTGGGAGTGGACAAAGTGGTCTGAGGATCCCCTGGGTTGCACAGGGTGAGGTGCTTCCCCAGCGTGGGGAATATTTGGGAGTGGAGACTGACTTTCCAGGAATGAGGGACCTGACAGTCACCACTGAGCAGCCCATTTCACTACCACAGATACTGGTTGCTTCTGGAAGGTAGCTAATCTTGATAGAGGCTTGCAGCTTGGCTGTGCCAGAAATTCTGAGCTGCTGCATGAGAACACAAGTAATTTCTTGGACAAAATGAGTGGAGGGCCACAGCACTGTGAGACCTCCCCTCAGGGGGTCAAAACAGGTGCACGTTAGACTGGATCTCTAAAATCTGCAGTTTTGGAATACAGCTGTGCACCTGATATATGATACAGGAGGGCAGTTGCACAGGGAAAAACACTTCCCCCACTTGGGAGTGGAGGCAGGGCTTCTCCAGGGACCCTGCTTAAGGGTGGTGAGCCTTGGATCAGGCTTTCTCCTGTGCTTTACCACAAACTCCAAATCAGTCATTGGTCCACTTTTCTGAAACAAATCAGCAAACGGCAAAAGTGGGTGTCCATCTCCTGGAGGAACAGTGTGGGTTTGCACCTTGGGAGTCCCTAATATTTAGAGTTTTGAAACCCAGCCATGCACCTAAGATAAAAAGGAAGGCTGCACTGCCTGGTAGGTGGATGGCTGGGATACAGACAGGGTGAGGACAGAGATCCGACAGAAGGCAGGACATGAGAGGGGTGATTGCATATTGTTCTGTGAGGGCTTTCTGAAGAGTGGCTGCTGAGAGCTTTCCACTCTAGGGACCAGAGAGTGGGGCTATGCCATTTCTCTCCCTGCATTACCTCTGGTGGGATTGGATTCCTGCATATCAGCTAAACAGTGCCTCTCAGTGGAGAACAGAGCCAATTACACCAAGCCCCAGCAGATGCATCTCCACTAGAGCAAGCTCTCCTGAGAGGCAGTGTAACAGGCCCCTCCCCCAGAAGACCAACACACACCCCTTGCATGCACCAAATCTACTGATCAGAGAGTGCTGCAAACGTTAGCTCTAAGGGAAATAGGATCTAGCTTTCTTTTCAGTCTTATTCTTATTTTTATTACTATTTTTAAAATTCTCACAGTATTTTATTATCTTTTTTATATATTTTTATTTTCTCTCTCTCTTTCTTCTTTTCTTTTATCAGGACAAAATGACAAGATGGAGGAACTGTCCCCAAAAGAAAGAGCAAGAATAAACCACAGCCAGGGATTTGCTCAAAACAGATATAAGTAATATATCTGAACAAGAATCAGAATAAAGTCATAAGAAATACTAGCTGGGCTTGAACAAAATATAGAAGACTCCAGAGAAACCCTTGCTGCAGAGATAAGAACTAAAATCTAGTCAAGGTGAAATTAAAAATGCTATAACCAGGATCCAATCCCATTGGAGGTAATCATAATGAGGGTGCAAGCTGCAGAGGAACAAATAAGTGATATAGAAGATAAAATTATAGGGACGCCTGGGTGGCTCAGTTGGTTGAGCATCTGCCTTCAGCTCAGGTCATGATCCTAGGGTCCTGGGATCGAGTCCCACATTGGGCTCCTTGCTCAGTGGGGAACCTGCTTTTCCATCTGCCTGCTGCTCCCCCTGTTTGTGCTCTCTCTTTCTCTGACAAAATAAATAAAATCTTAAAAAAAAAAGATGACAAAGAAGAAGATATAATTATGGAAAATAATGAAGCTGAAAGGAAGAGGGAAAGAAAACTATTAGATCATGAATATAGACTCAGGGAATGAGTGAGTCTATAAAGAGAAATAATATCCATATCATAGGAGTCCCAGAAGAAGAAGAGCAGGAAACAGAGACGGAAGGTATACTTAAACAAATTATAGTGGAGCCTTTCCATAATCTGGTAAAGGAAAGAGGCATTCTAGCCCAAGAGGTACAGAACTCCCCTCAAAATCAACAAAAACAGGTAAATACCTAGACATATCATAGTGAAACTTGCAAAATGCAGAGATGAAGAGAGAATTCTGAAAGCAGCTAGGGACAAAAGGTCCTTAACCTACAAGGGTAGATACATACCCTTGTATGTAGATACATAAGTCTAGCAGAAGACATATCCACAGAGACCTAGCAGGCCAGAAGAGAGTGTCATGACATATTCAACGTGCTGAATGGGAAAAATATGCAGCCAAGAATACTTTATCCAGCAAGGCTGTAATTCAGAATAGAAGGGGAGATAAAGAGCTTCCAGGACAAACAGAAACTGAAAGAATTTGTGATCATTTAACCAGCCCTGCAAGAAATATTAACGGGGCCTCTTTGAGTGGGGAAGAAAGAAGACCAAAAGCAATAAAGACTAGAAAGGACCAGAGTACATCACCAGAAACACCAACTTTAGGATGGGGGGACTTTAACACCCCACTTACAGCAATGGACAGATCATCTAAGCAGAAAATCAATAAGGAAACAATGGCATTGAATGACACACTGGACCAAATGGACTTAACAGATATATTCAGAGCATTTCATCCTAAAGCAGCAGAATACACATCTTTTTGAGTGCACATGGAATGGATGACATAGTAGGTCACAAATCAGCCCTCAACAAGTAAAAAGATTGAGATCATACCAGGCATATTTTTTAGTATTTTCAGACCACAACACTGAAACTTGAAGCCAACCACAAGAAAAAAATTGGAAGTCCACAATACATGGAGGTTAAAGAACATCCTACTAAAGAATGAATGTGTTAACCAGGAAATTAAAGAAGAAATTAAAAAGTACATGGAAAGAAATGAAAATGAAAACACAAAAGTCCAAAACCTTTGGGATGTAGCATATGCGATTCTAAGAGGGCAGTATATAGCAATATAGGCCTACTTCAAGAAGCAAGAAAAGTCTCAAATACACAACTGAATCTTATACCTAAAGGAGCTAGGAAAAAAACAACAAATAAAGCCTACAGCCAGCAGAAGAAGAAAATAATAAGAACTAGAGCTCAAATAAACAATATTGAAATAAAATGATTGTAGAATAGATCAATGAAACTAAGAGCTGGTTCTTTGAAAGAATTAATAAAATTGATAAACTCCTAGGGCACCTGGGTGGCTCAGTCATTGAGCATATGCGTTCAGCTCGGGTCATGGTCCCAGGGTCCTGGGATCGAGCCCCACATCGGGCTCCCTGCTCCATGGGAGGCCTGCTTCTCCCTTTCCCACTCCCCCTACTTGTGTTCCCTCTCTCGCTGTGTCTCTCTCTGTCAAATAAATAAATAAAATCTTTAAAAAAAATTGATAAACTCCTAGCCATAATTATCAAAAAGAAAAGACAAAGGACCCAGATAAATAAAATCATGAATGAAAAAGGAGAGATCACAACCAACACCACAGAAATACAAATTATCATAAGAGAATATTATAAAAAAATTATATGCCAAAAACCTGGGCAATCAGGAAGAAATGGACAAATTCCTAGAAACATGCAAACTACCGAAACTGAAACAGGATGAAGTGGAAAATTTGAACAGATGCATAACCAGCAAAGAAATTGAATCAGTAATCAGAATCTCCCAACAAATATCCCTCTGTCCAGGGCCAGATGGCTTCCCAGGGGCATTCTACCAGACATTAACATAACATAATAATAAAAAAATAATAAAAAATAAAAAAAGAGTTTATACCTATTCTTCTCAAACTATTCAAAAAAATAGAAATGGAAAGAAAACTTCCAAACTCATTCTATGAGGCCAGCATTACCTTGATTCCAAAACCAAAGACCCCACTATAAAGGAGAATTATTGGCCAATATCCCTGATGAACATGGGTGCAAAAATTCTCAACAAGATACTAGCAAGTTGAATCCAACAGTACATTAAAAGAATTATTCACCATGATCAAGTGGAATTTATTCTTGGGCTGCAGGGGTGGTTCAATATTTGCAAATTGATCAACATGATAAACCACAGTAATGAAAGAGGATAAGAACCATATGATCCTCTCCATAGATGCAGAAAAATAATTTGACAAAATGCAGCATCCATTATTGATAAAAACTCTCAACAAAGTAGGGATATAACAAACATACCTCAACATCATAAAAGCTATATATGAATGACCCATGGCTAATATTATTCTCAATGGGGAATAACTGGTAGCTTTTCCTTTAAGGAAACAGAAGTCAAGGAATCGATCCCATTTACAATTGCATCAAAAACAATAAGATACCTGGGAATAAACCTAACCAAAGAGGTAAAAGACCTGTACTCTGAAAACTACAGAACACTGATGAAAGAAATCAAAGAGGACACAAAATAATTGAAAATCATTCCATGCTCATGAATTGGAAGAACAAATGTTAAAATGTCTATAATACCCAAAGCAATCTACACATTTAATGCAATCCATATCAAAATACAAACAGCATTTTTCAAAGAGCTAGAACAAACAATCCTAAAATTTGTATGGAACCACAAAAGCCCTGGATAACCAAAGCAACCTTGAAAAAGAGATGCAAAGCTGGAAGCATCATGATTCTGGACTTCAAGCTATATTGCAAAGCTGCAGTCATCAAGACAGTATGGTACTGGCACAAAAACAGACACATAGATCAATAGAGCAGAATAGAAAACCTGCAAATAGATTCACAACTCTATGGGCAACTAATCCTTGACAAAGCAAGAAAGAGTATCCAGGGGGCACCTGGGTGGTTCAGTCGTTAAGTGTCTGCCTTCAGCTCTGGTCACGATCCCAGGGTCCTGGGATCAAGCCCCGCATCAGGCTCCCTGCTCAGCGGGAAGCCTGCTTCTCCCTCTCCCTCTCCCACTCCCACAGCTTGTGTTCCCTCTCTCACTATCTCTCTCTCTGTGTCAAATAAATAAATAAAATCTTAAAAAAAGGAAAGTATCCAATGGAAAAGACAGTGTCTTCAACAAAGGGTGTGGAAAAACGACAGCAACATGCAGATGACTGAAACTACCATTTGCTTACACTGTACACAAAAATAAATTCAAAATTAATGAAGGACGTAAATGTAAGACAGAAAACTGTCAGAATTCTGGATGAGAACACAGGCAGCAACCTCTTTGACCTGGGATGGAGGAATTTCTTACTAGAAATGTTGCTGCAGGAAGGAAACCAAAAGCAAAAGTGAACCATTGGGATTTCAAGATAAAAAGCTTCTGCACAGTGAAGGCAATAATCAACAAAATTAAAAGGTGGCCTATGGAATGGGAGAAGATATTTGCAAATGACATGTCAGGTAAAGGGTTAGTATCCAAAATCTATAAATAACATAATGAACTCAACACCCAAAAAACAAATAATCCAGTTAAGAAATGGGCACAAGACATGAATAAATATTTTTCCAAAGAAGATATCCAGAGGACTAACAGACACACAAAAAGATGTGAACATCACTTGGTATCAGGGAAATACAAATCTAAGCTACAATGAGATACCACCTCACATCTGTCAGAATGGTTAAAATTAACACAAGAAACAACAGATGTTGGTGAGGATGCAGAGAAAGAGGAACTCCCTTGCACTGTTGGTGGGAATGCATCCTGGTGCAGCCACTCTGGAGAACAGTATGGCAGTTCTTGAAAAAGCTAAAAAGAGAACTATCATATGATCCAGCAATTGCACTACTAGGTATTTACCCAAAGACTACAAAAATACACATTTGAAGAAGTACATGGATGTTTATAGCAGCATTATTAACAAGAGCCAAACTATGGAAAGAGCCCAAATGTCCATCGACTAATGAATGGATAAAGAAGTAGAATACACACACACACACACACACACAATGGAATACTACTCTGCCATCAAAAAGAATGAAATCTTGCCATTTGCAATCATGTGGTTGGGCTAAAGTGTCTTATGCTAAGCGAAATAAGTCAGTCAGAGAAAAATAAATACCATGTGATTTCACTCATTTATAGAATTTAAGAAACAAGAGGGATGAACATTTGGGAGGGGGAAAAGGAGAGGGAAACAAATCATGAGAGACACTTAACTGTGGAAAACTGAGGGTTGATGGAGAGAGGTGGGTGGGAAATGTTATAGATGGGTGATGGATATTAAGGAGGGCACTTGTTATGATGAGCACTGGGTGTTATATGTAAGTAATAAACCACTGAACTGTACTTCTGAAACCAATATTGAACTGCATGTCAAGTAACTAGAATGTAAATAAAATAAAAAGAAAAAAGAAGCTACATCCGAAAAGTAAAACTGAAAAATATATACATATAATAAAAGTTAAAAAAAATATAAAATTTAGAAAATAAAAAAATTAAATAATGAAACCAAAAAAGTAAAAATTTAAAAAATTTAAAAATTAAAATAAAAAGGAAGTTACTTCCTATTTCCCCTAGAGCTGAAGGTTTGTAGCACTCTATGATCAGAAGACTTGGTGGGGGTGAGACCCTGTGGTCTTCTGGGTGAGGGGCCTGTTGTGCTGATTGTCAGGTTGCCCTGTGGAGAAGCACCTGCAGGGTGCAGGGGTGTAGGGCGTGGTGTAGCAGCTCTGATTTCCACTTGGTGGTGCTATTTAGCCCACTGAGGTTAGTCTGGGCTGTGGAGGGCAGGGGGTGAAAATGGCTTCAACCCCTTCTTGGCCTGGGAGCTGAGAGTTCATACGCATGACTCCTCAGGAAGCCCTCACAAATGAGCAAAACAGTTACCCCTCCTTTGCCACCAGCTTCCATCAGTTCCCTGCCTTCACCTTGTCTGTGTCCAAGTTGTCCAGCTGACAGATGGTCCAGCATACCTGTGTTTTATCTCAGGCACAGCTCTGTTTCAAAACTCTAAACTTCAGAGTCTCCCACGGCATGGCCTTTTTGATTCTCTGGGAGAAGGTCTTGCTGTGCTGTGGCCTGTGCCAGCTTGTCCCAGAAAACGAAACCTTCTTTGAAGTTAAAAAAAAAAAAAAGACCACTATTCTCAAGCTAGTCCAAAAAAAATAGAAAAGGAAGGAAAACTTCTAAATTCATTCTATGAGGCCAGCATTACCAATACCAACACTGGATAAAGACATCACTAAAAAAGGGAGGTACAGGTGAATATCCCTCATTAGCATAGATTGAAAAATCCTCAAAAAAATGCTAGCAAACCAAATTCAACAACACACTTTCTAAAAATCATTAAACAGTACACTAAAATAAATTTTAAAAAGCCACAATCATGTGGGATTTATTCCTGGGTTACAAGGGTGGTTCAATATTTGCAAATCAATCAACATGATATATCACTTCATTAAAGGAAAAGATAATTACCATATGATCATTTCAGTAGATGCAAAAAAAAAAAAAAAAAAAGCATTTGCCAAAGTATCACATCCATGGATGACAAAAATCCTCCACAAAGTAAGTTAGGTAGAACAAGATGCAACATTATAAAGATCGTATATGAAATACCCACAGCTAACATCATACTCAATGGGGAAAAACAGAGCTTTTTCCCTAAAGTCAGGAACAAGACAAGGATGTCCTGTCCCCCCATTTTTATTCTACATAGTACTGGAATTCTTAGCCTCAGCAATCGGACAACATAAAGAAATGAAAGGCATTCAAATTTGATAAGGAAAATTTGCAAATTTTACTATTTGCAGATGGCATGATACTCTATACAGAAAACCTGAAAGACTCCACCAAATAACTGCTAGAAATGATAAATGAATTCAGGAAAGAAAAATGAATGTACAGAAAACTGTTGCACTTCTATACACCAATAATGAAACAGCAGAAAGAGAAATTAAGAAAACAATCCCATTTACAATTGCACTAAAACAAATAAGATACCAGGAAATAAACCTAACCAAAGAGGTAAAAGATGTGTACTCTGAAAACGATAAAACACTGATGAAAGAAATGGAAGCTGGCATAAAGAAATGGAGACATTCCATGCTCATGGATTGAAAGAAAAAATATTGTTAAAATGTCCTTACTACCCAAAGCAATCTACACATTTAATGCAATCTCTATCAAAATACCAACAGCATTATTCACAGAGCTACAACAAACAATCCTAAAATTTGTATGGAACCACAAAAGACCCCAAATAGCCAAAGCAATCTTGAAAAAGAAAAGCAAAGCCAGAGGTATTATGATTTTGGACTTCAAGTTATATTACAAAGCTGTAGTGATCAAAACGGTATGGTACTGGCACAAAAATAGACACATAAATCAATGGAACAGAATAGAAAACCCAGAAATGAACACACAACTGTATGGTCAATTAATCTTCTACAAAGCAGGAAAGAATATCCAATGAACAAAGGACAGGCTCTTCAAGAAATGGTGTTGGGAAAACTAGACTACAACATTCAAAAGTGAGAAACTGGACCACCTTCTTTCACCACACACAAAATAAATTCAAAATTGATTAAAGACCTAAATGTGAGACCTGAAACCATAAAAATCCTTGAAAAGAATACAGAAAGTATCCTTTTTGACATCAGCCATTGCAAGATTGTCAGAAACTAAAAGAATATGTGACCCCTAGGTTGGCCCTGTAAGAAATATTAAGGGGGATTCTATAAAAGGAGAAAGACCCCAAGAGTGATATACAACAGAAATTTACAGAGACAATCAATAGAAACAGGGTCTTCACAGGCAACATGGTGACAATTAATTCATATCTTTCAATAATCACTCTCAACGTGAATGGCCTAAATGCTCCCATAAAACAGCACACGGTTGCAGATTGGATAAAAAGACAGGACCCAACCATATGCTGTCTACAAAAGACTCATTGTGAACCTAAAGAACATCCAGACTGAAAGTGAAGGGATGGAGATCCATCTTCCATGCCAACAGACCTCAAAAGAAAGATGGGATAGCAATTTTTAGATTGGACAAATTATATTTTAAGCTAAAGACTGTAGTTAGAGACACAGAAGGACACTATATCATTCTTAAAGGGTCTATCCATCAAGAAGATCTAACAATTGTAAATATCTATGCCCCCAACATGGGAACAGTCATTTACATAAGCCAACTATAAGCCAAAATAGTCATATTGATAACAATACGTTAATTGTAGGAGACCTCAACACTCCACCCTCAGCAATAGACAGATCATCTAAGCAGAAAATGAACAAAGAAAAAGAGTTTTGAATGACACACTGGACCAGACAGACCTCATACATATATACAGAACATTCCATCCTAAAACAACAGAATACTCATTCTTCTCAAGCACACAGAGAACATCCTCCAGAATAGACCATATACTGGGTCACAAATCAGGTCTCAACCGACACCGAAAGACTGAGATTTTTCCTGTATATCCTCAGACCATAATTTGGGAGAAATTCAAACACTTGGAAGCTAAAGACCACTCTGCTCAAGAATGTTTGGGTCAACCAGGAAATCAAAGAAAAACTTAAACAATTCATGGAAACGAATGGGAACAAAACACTTTGGTCCAAAACCTATGGGATACTGCAGAGGCGGTCCTAAGGGGGAAATACATAGCCATCCAAACCTCACTCAAAAAAAAAATAGAAACCCGAATTCACCAACTAACTCTACATCTTAAAGAACTAGAGAAAAAGCAAAAAACGATGCCTAAGCCACACATTAGAAGAGAAATAATTAAGATTAGAGCAGAGATCAATGAATTAGAAACCAGAAACACAGTAGATCAGATCAACAAAACTAAAAGCTGGTTCTTTGAAAGAATTAATAAAACCACTAAACCACTGGCTGGACTTATCCAAAAGAAAAGAGAAAGGACCCAAATTAATAAAATTATGAATGAAAGGGGAGAGATCACAACTAACACCAAGGAAATAGAAACAATTATCAGAAATTATTATCAACAACTATATGCCAATAAACTGAGCAACCTGGATGAAATGGATGCCTTCTTGGAATCCTATAAACTGCCAAGACTGAAACAGGAAGAAACTGACAACCTGACTAGACCAATAGCCAGTAACGAGATTGAAGCAGTGATCAAAAGCCTCCCCAAAAACAAGAGTCGAGGGCCTAATGGATTCCCTGGGGAATTATACCAAACATTCAAAGAAGAAATAATACCTATTCTCCTGAAGCTGTTTCAAAAAATAGAAACAGAAGGAGAGCTTCCAGACTCATTCTATGAGGCCAGCATTACCTTGATCCCCAAACCAGGCAAAGACCCCATCAAAAAGAATTTCAGACCCATATCCCTGATGAATATGGATTCCAAAATCCTCAACAAAATCCTAGCTAATAGGACCCAACAGTACATTAAAAGGATCATCCACCACGACCAAGTGGGATTTATCCCTGGGATGCAAGGGTGGTTCAACATTCACAAATCAATCAATGTGATAGAACACATTAATAAGAGGGGAGAGAAGAACCATATGGTCCTCTCAATTGATGCAGAAAAAAGCATTTGACAAAATACAGCATCCTTTCCTGGTTAAAACTCTTCACAGTATAGGGATAGAGGGAACATTCCTCAAGTTCATAAAATCCACCTATGAAAAACCTACAGCAAATATCATCCTCAATGGGGAAAAGCCGAGAGTCTTTCCCTAAAGATCAGGAACACAAGGTTGCCCACTCTTGCCACTTTTGTTCAACATAGTACTAGAAGTCCTAGCAACAGCAATCAGACAACAAAAAGAAATAAAGTGTATTCAGATTGGCAAAGAAGAAGTCAAACTCCCTCTCTCACAGATGACATGATACTTTATGTGGAAAACCCAAAAGACTCCACCCCGAAATTACTAAAACTCATACAGCAATTCAGTAATGTGGAAGGATACAATATCAATGCACAGAAATCAGTTGCTTTCTTATACACTAACAATGCAACTGTAGAAAGAGAAATTAGAGAAACGATTCCATTTACAATAGCACCAAAAACTATAAGATACCTCGGAATAAACCTAACCAAAGAGGTAAAGGATCTATATTCTAGGAACTACAGAACACTCATGAAAAAAATTGAAGACACAAAAAGATGGAAAAGCATGCATGCTCATGGATTGGAAGAATAAGCATTGTTAAAATGTCTATGCTACCCAGAGCAACCTTTACCTTCAACGCCATCCCGATCAAAATTCCAATGACATTTTTCAAAGTGCTGGAACAAACAATCCTAAAATTTGTATGGAATCAGAAAAGACCCCAAATCGCCAAGCAAATGTTGAAAAAGAAAAACAAAGCTGGGGGCATCATGTTGCCCAATTTAAAGCTATATTACAAAGCAGTGATCATCAAGACAGCATGGTAGTGGCACAAAAACAGACATACAGACCAATGGAACAGAATAGAGAGCCCAGATATTGAACCTCAACTCTATGGTCAAATAATCTTTGACAAAGCAGGAAAAAAGATGCAATGGAAAAAAGACAGTCTCTTCAAAAAATGGTGCTGGGAAAATTGGACAGCTATATACAGAAGAATGAAACTCGAACATTCTCTAACATCATACACAAAGATAAACTCAAAATGGATGAAAGACCTCAATGTGAGACAGGAATCCCTCAAAATCCTAGAGGAGAACATAGGCAGTAACCTCTTTGACATCGCCCACAGCAACTTCTTTCAAGATAGATCTCCAAAGGCTAGTGAAGCAAAAGCAAAAATGAACTTTTGGGACTTCATCAAGATAAAAAGCTTCTGCACAGCAAAGGAA
>NC_138382.1:26285086-26303844 GCF_054177405.1 Leptonychotes weddellii | reverse complement strand
GTTTCACTCCAAATCTCGTGAGATCTCATGAACTTTTGGTGAGATTTTACTCCAAGTCTCGTGAGATTTCATCCAAAGCTTGCAGACCTCAGTCCAAATCTCATGAGATCTCAAGGACATCGGGTGAAGTTTAACTCCAAATCGCGTGAGATCTCTTGGACACTGGGGCAGAATTCACTCCCAAACTCTTGAGATGTCATGGACTTCAGGCAAGAATTCGGTCGAAATTTCATGAGATCTCATGGACATCGGGTGAGAATTCACTCCAAATCTCATGAGATCTCAATGTCATCGGGCGAGATTTCACTCCAAATCTCGTGAATTCCGATTTATATAGCATGAAATTTCACTCCAAATCTTGAGAAATCTGATGGACATCATGAGAGATTTCATTCCAAATCTCGTGAGATCTCATGGACATTAGCGAGATTTCACTCCAAATCTCGTGAGATCACATGGACATCGGGTGAGATTTCACTCCAAATCTTGTGAGATCTCATGGCCCTGGGGTGAGATTTTAGTGCTGGCCTCGTGAGATTTCATCCAAACCTTGCAGGCCTCAGTCCAAATCTCGTGAGATCTCACGGATTTGGGGCAAGGTTTCACTCTAAATCACGTTTGATCTCAATGACATCGGGTGAGATTTCACTCCAAATCTCATGAGATCTCATGGACATCAGGTGAGATTTCATTCCAAATCTCGTGAGATCTCAATGTCATCGAGCGAGATTTCACTCCAAATCTCGTGAGGTCCAATTGATATTGGGCGAGATTTCACTCCAAATCTCATGAGACCTGATGGACTTTGTGGGAGATTTCACTCCAAATCTCGAGAGATCTCATGGACATCGGGTGAGAAGTCACTCCAAATATTGTGAGATGTCATTGAACTCAGGCGAGAATTCAGTCTAAATCTCATGAGACCTCATGGACACTGGGCGAGATTTCACTCCAAATACCGTGAGATCTCAATGACATCAGGCAAGACTTCACTCCAAATCTCATGAGATGTCAATGTCACCGGGCGAGATTTCAATCCAAATCTCGTGAGATCTCATTGATATTGGGCAAGATTTCATTCCAAATCTCGTGAGATGTCAATGTCATCGGGTGAGGTTTCATTCCAAATCTCGTGAGGGCTCATTGATATTGGGCAATATTTCACTCCAAATCTCATGAGATCTCATGGACATTGGGTGAGATTTCACTCCATATCTCGTGAGATATCATGGACATCGGGCAGCATTTCACTCCAAATCTCATGAGATCTCATGGACCTTGGGTGAGATTTTACTCTAAGTCTCCTGATATTTCATCCAAACCTTGCAGACCTCAGTCCAAATCTCGTGAGATCTCATGGATATTGGGCGAGATTTCATTCCAAATCTCGTGAGATGTCAATGTCATCAGGTGAGATTTCATTCCAAATCTCGTGAGATCTCATTGATATTGGGCAATATTTCACTCCAAATCTCGTGAGATCTCATGCACGTTGGGTGAGATTTCACTCCAAATCTCATGAGATCTCATGGACATCGGCTGAGATTTCACTCCAAATCTCGTGAGATCCACTCCAAATCTCACTGGAATGGCATCCAGCAATTGAGGCTCACACCTGTTGTAAGGGAAGCCAAACAGCATGACACAGGTGTTGGGTATTAAGAAAGGCAGGGTTTGGCATGGTCACGGAGTATTATAGGCAACTAGTGAATCATTGTTGAGCACTACAACAAAATCCTATGATGTTCTATATGCTAACTGGAAAAAAAAAGAAAGAAAAAAAATAAAATAAAAAGTAAACTGATGAACATAAGGGAAATGGAAGGAGGAATAAAATAAGATAAAACCAGAGAGGAAGACAAACCATAAGAGAGTCTTATCCTTAGGAAACAAATTGAGGGTTTCTGGAAGCAAGGTGGGTGAGGGATGGGGTAATTGGGTGATGGGCATTAAGGAGAGTACTTGTAATTAGCACTGGGTGCTATGCACAACTGATGAATCACAAAATTCTACCCCTGAATCTAGCAACGCAGTATAGGTTAAATTGGTTGTATTTAAATTATTTTTCTTAAAAGAAATCTGTTAACATTTGGAGACCTAAGGCACTTGAAGGTGCCCAGCAGAGGGTGTGTATATATAGGCTCTGCCCTAGGTATTAAGAAGGAGCTCTCCTCATTTCTGGGGTAAAAGAAAATGAAGTTACACCTCTCATTCATGGACGTGTCCCATTTTCATTTAAATTGTCGATTTTTGGCCATACATCCAGGTATTTCCAAAAACTTGTTGAATTCCTCAGTTTAGTTTTACATTCAAGGAGGCAGGGGCATTTCCTCCCATAGCTAGCACCCAGGGATTGTTGGAAAGTTCACATACTTGTCCTGTGCAAGGAGATTGCCCTATTTCTCCTGAGCTGCTTCTGAGGTCTAGTGGCATAAGCATGGTGAATGGTAGCCAGGTTATATTTCTCCCCTAGATGATTTAGGTGCCATTCTTCTGAAGATTAGACAATTCAGCACAGTAGGAGCCCTTTCAAAGAATACTACACCAAAGGCCTGATTTCGAACACTTGAACATCAGCCAAGAGGACAAAACCGTCACCCTCATTTGCTTCTGTGCTTATCCATGCATGGTAAGGGCAATTAAAAAAAAAAGAAAACAAAATCAAGATCAGATTTTCCACTTTCTGAAGAAAGGAAGAATGCAGGCCTCTTAATGACACGGCTCCCACGTGCAGGACACGAAGGTTTACCTTTGCCCAAGCCCACAGGTGTTCATTTTCCCTGAGGCAGACTGCTTGCTAGGAGATTGTGCTTTCCTAACATTATCCCATTCTCATCACTAATGAAGAACTTTGGCCTTCCATGCATCCTTTTCCACCCTTTGGTTCTTTTTTCAAACTAAGTTCGCCCTGGGTGTCATTCAGACCCAGTGTCTCAGAGTAATATCCTCTACTTTAAGCAGTTCCAGCTAAGTCCTTGTGACTGTGGGAGAGATTAGGGCACAGTGCCCCTTGTCAAGTGCTTTCAGAACTATGGGGACCTCAGAGGTTAAGACATTTGGAAGTGCCCTGTGAGTAATGTTTCTGTGTCGGCTTGGCCCGAGGTTTTTCGAAGGAGTGGGCCTCATTTCTTGAGGAAAAGGAAATGAAGTTACACACTTCATTCACAGATGTATCTTATTCCCAATTTTATTGTTGAATTTTGGCCTTCCTTGGAGTCATTTCCATGCCCTTGCTGATTCTTTTTTAAATTGAGAGTTGGTTTACATACGGTGAGGAGGGGATTTTACCCACATAGCCAGCACCCGACAATTGGTTGTGAGTTCCTACTTCAGTCCTGTGCTAAGTGAGAGTATCCATATCTGATATTCCAAAGGAAAGGTGGCTATTCTCTCCTTGACCTTGAGATGCCCTCCTTTTGAAGAACAGAAAGGTCACCAATATGCTGCATGCGGGAGGATCTGGTGAGTTCAGGAGGTGCCCTTTCAAGGAATATTGCACCGAAGCCAGCATCCAAAACCTTGAGCATCAGCTGGGAGTCCGATTTGTATACCTGAATCACTGCAGCTCTATTCATTCATGGGAAGGACAAAATAACAACAACAACAACAACAAAACTAACACCAAATTTCTCTCGCCTTCTGAAGGAAGAATGCAGAGTTCTTGCTGACAGGGCTCCCAGGTATAGGCAATGGTTTCCCTTTCCCCAAGCCCACAGTAGTTTCTCATTCCTGGGAATGAAAATTGGGTTGCTAGAAGATGGTCCTAGTCACTTCAATCAGAACATGATGTCTCATCTCATCTCTAATAAACACATTTGGCCCAGCATATATCCACTTCCACCCTCTTGCTCTTTTTCTGCCGAGGTTCACCCTGTGGACCTTCTGATCCAGTGTCTCAGAGCAATATCCTCTTCATTCAACTGGAAAATCTGGAAGATTCTTTGTGACTGTGGGGAAGTGTGGGCCACAGAGCCCCCTTGAAATGCTGTTCAGAACTATGTTCGCATGAGAAGACCTAAGGCATTTGAAGGTTCCAAGCAGTGAATGTCTGTGCATAGGCTTGGCCAGAGGACTTATTTCTTGTGGAAAGGAAAAACATTAGATGTCTCATTACAGATTTATCCCACTTAAAATGGCCCTGCTGATATACATTCCTGTACTCTTGCTGGTTGTCTATCTAGCTCTTGGTTCACATTCAAACTGGAAGGTGCTTTGAGTCATAGCAGTGCCTAGGGATTACTGGTGAGTTCTCTGGCCCTCTTATCCCTGAGCTTGTTGTGTGGCTGCCTTGGGTAAATGTGTAGATGGGTAGCAAAGGCACCTCCCTCCCTGGCTGTTTGAGATGCCTTCATTCTGGAGAACCTAGTTTGAAAAAAAGATCAAAGGAATGGAAACGGACACAGAGGGAATGAGGAATTTCATAGAGTTGAGCATAAACCAATGTTGAGACTAAAATATCTAGCAAAATCTGTTAGTCTCCAGGATAAGAAAGGCCTGTTGGCTTTGGCAACCCTGCCTACCCCTGGGAGCCAAAGAAGCAAGAGGCCTTCATTCTTCCTGCAGAAAGAGCGGGAAACTTCTGGAATTGGATGTCACTCCTGCTGCCTTTCCGTCTGTGGTGGGGAGGGGGGACACAAAAAAAACCCCAGAAACGATTTAGTGTTAGCAGATTGGTACTCCCAGCTAATGATGCGTTTGGAAATAGCCATTGGAGGAGTATACCTGGAAAGAGCTCTTTTTACACTGAATAGGTCCTGGAGCATACCATACATGTGTCAACTGTCTGCTCTTCAGAATGAAGGCATCTCTGTCAGTCAGGGGAGGGAGACAAGCTGCTGCCAATCACAGCATTTCAAACAGCAGGACAAGAACCAAGCACTCAGAGGCAGAAGTGGAAACTTTCCTTTTGGCTCTCAGACACGTGGCTCTCCCCTAGCACAGGATCTGAGTGGGAACTTACCACCAACACTGGGTGGTTGGTGGCACACACTGGTTGTGAGATGCCAACCACAGTATTCCTACATGTGAAACAATGTAGCTACAAAAACAGCAAGAGGATGGGATGGCTTCAAGGAAAACCAAAGTTCAACACTTCAAATGGAAAGGAAAGTTATCTGGGAGTGAGTGAGGTGTCTAACTTCAGCTCCCCTTGCCCCAGAAATTGAGGCAAACTCCCTCCCAAAACCTCTGGCCATGCCTACAGGCAATCTTTTGAGCTCCTTCAAACTCCGTAGCCTTCCTAATGTCAACACTGTTCTGAAGTCAAATTACAAGGAGCCCTGAGGCAAACCTATCTCAGAGTCACAGGGACTCAGTCAGATTCCCCAGTTTCAATGCGAAAATATTGCTCTGAGAACACTGGCTCTCAATGGCCTCCAGAAAGTACCTGGTTTGGAGAAAGGGCACAAGGATGTCTATGTATGCATGGAGGCAAATTTCGTATTGTCTCCAAGAAGGAGAGACTTGTATATTTCAAATGGGAATGGAATAAATTTCAGATGCGTATGTCCAACTTAAATTTCACTCCAAATCTCGTGAGATCTCATCCAAACCTTGGAGGTCTCAGTCCAACTCTCGTGAGATCTCATGGACATCGGGCGACATTTCACTCCAAATCTCGTGAGATGTCATGGACATCGGGCAACATTTTAATCCAAATCTTGTGAGATCTCATGGATAACGTGTGAGATTTCACACCAAATCTCATGAGATCTCATGGATATCACGTGAGATTTCATGCCAAATCTCGTGAGATGTCATGGACTTCAGGCAAGAATTCACTCTAAATCTCATGAGATCTCATGGACATCGGGTGAGATTTCACTCCAAATCTCGTGAGATCTCATTGACAGAGGGCGAAGTATGACTCAAAATCTTGTGAGATCTCGTGGACATCAGGTGAGATTTCACCCCAAATCTCTTGAGATCTCATGGACCTTGGTCGAGTTTTTCCTCCAAGTCTCATGAGATCTCGTGGACCTTGGGCGAGATTTTACTCAACGTCTCATGAGATTTCATCCAAACCTTGCAGACCTCAGTCGAAATCTCATGCGATCTCATGGATATTGGGCAAGATTTCACTCCAAATCTCGTAAGATCTCATGGACATCGGATGAGATTTCATTCCAAATCTCATGAGATATCATGGCTCTTTTTCCTGTCTTTCGCATCAGTGAATATGGGTAGCAGTGGCTCAGGGATAGCAGGGGTGCTTTGGGGTGAATCTCAAGTGATTGTGACTGGGCCTGGGGGCTCTTAACCAGCTTGTCTCCTTCCCCTGGCTGATGGACAAGTCTTCACTATGAAGAGTAGGTAGTTCCCCATACACAGAACACTTCACGGCATAGCCTGCACAGAAAGAGCCCCGGGCCATGCCGTGAAGTGTCTGTGTATGGGGGAACAACCTACTCTTCAAAGTGAAGGCTTGTCCATCAGCCAGGGGAAGGAGAGAAGCTGGCTACCTATCAGCACACTTAGACTAGCCAACAAAGAACTAGGGTGTGTGTTTGTGCCTGCAGGTGCCTGTGTTCATTATATGTGTAGTGTGTGGTGTTGTGTGGTGTACATGTGTGTCGTTGGGGTTGTTTCACTGTGATGTAAGTCTGGGTGGTGTCTCTTGCTTGTGTGGTGTATGTGTGGTATGTGTAGGTGTGTTGAATATGTGGGTGTAAGTGCGTGTGCAGTTATTGAGTGGTGTGTATGTCCTGTGTGTTTTGTGTGTTGTATGTGTGGCTTGTGTGTGGTGGAGTGTTTTTATCATTTATATTTGCTGTTTGTGTAATGTAAATATTTGGGTGTACAGTTGTTCATATGTATATGTGCAGTGTGTGGTGAATGTTTCATGTGAGTTATTTAGGTGCTATGTGCATGGTGTATATGCGGTGTTTTTTGTGTCGTGTATGTGTGCTGAGTATGGTGTATCTGTGGGGAGTGCACGGTGTATGTTTGTGGTGCCTTTTACTGTGGTAGATATGTGGTGTCTTGTGGTAGTTTTGTGGTGTGTGTGGTATAGTGTGATATGTGTATGAGGTGTGTGCCTTGTGTGTGTTTGGTCCGTTTTTCTATGGTACAAGCATTGTGAGTTTCTGGTATATAAGTGTTATGTATTATATATGATCTCTGTGTATGTAGTATATGCATGTGACTTATGTTGCATATGTATGTTGGGTTTTGTGTGGTGTATCTGTGTGTTTGGCGTGTGTCTGATGTGTTATATATGTTGTATTTCTGTGGTAAGTGTATGGCGTGTGTGAGGCATGCATGAGGGGTACAGGGGTCATGTGTGGTTGGGGTATAAGGGGTCTGTGGGTGCTGTATATGTGGTAATTTTTTTGCATGTGTGGTGTGTGAGGGGACTATGTGGCATGTTTTGGTATAGGTATGTGTATTGTATTTGTGGTGTGTTTGTGTTTTGCCTATGTGTTGTGTGCGTTTGAGGTATGGATTATATGTGTAGTGCATGTGTTGTGTATGGTTGTGTGTGTGGTTTATGTGGGGCGTGCCGGTGTGTGTGGTATATGTGTTGTATGTGTGTATGTGTTGTCTGTAATGAACATTTGGTAAATGGGTCAACAATGTGTGGAATGAATCTGGTGTGTGCTTGTGCATTATAGAAATGGTTTAAGTGTGGAATGTAGATGGTGTTTTCTGTTGTGCATTGTGTGTTGGTGAGTTTTTGCGGTGTATGTGTGGTGTGTGTTGTATTTGTGTTATGTCTATGATGGAGGTGTGAATGTTTAGTAGTCTTTTTGGTGTGTGTGTACTCTATATGTTTTGTGTGGTGTTCATGTGTTTGCATGCTGCAAGTGAGAGTGTGGTATTTACCTGTGGCAACTGTGTGTTATTTACATGTGGTGTTGTTGTATGTCTGGTTTGACTACCATGAGGAATGTGTGTGTTCAGTTTATGGAGTTTATTTGTAGTTGGTGCGTTTGGAATTTCTGTGGTGTTTGTGTGGGTTGTGTCTGTGAGCTGTATGTGTAATTGTGTGGTGCATGTGTGATGTCTGTGGTGTGTGTCGTAGGTGTAGTATTTTATATTTGTGGTGTGTATGCCTGTAGGTGTTGGGTGTGTGTTTGGCAGTTTGAGTGTGTTACATATGTGCGGTGGGTGTGAGATGTATATGTGATGTATTTGTGTGGTGTATGAGTGGTGTCTGTGTCATCTATGAGATATGGGTACTGTGTTTGTGGTGTGTGTGGGTTTTTGTAGGACATGTGCTGTGTGTAGCTTCTGTGGGTGTGTGTAATCTCCATGCTCTTGTGTATGTGTTTTATGTGTGGTAAATATAGTGGGCATTTTGGTGGTGACTGTGTTGTATTTGAGGTAAATGAAATGTGTGTGCAGTGTGTGTTTGCTGTGTATGGTTTCTGGTCGGTGTATAGAGAGTGGGTGTGTGGTGTGCACTGTGTGTGTTGCATGTGGAGTGTGTGTAGTGAATTTCGTGTGTGCTCTGTATGTCTGCTATACGTGTGTGGAATATATGTTGTGTGAGAAGGTTGTGTGTGGCCTTGCGTGGTTCATGCTGTGAATGTGAACTGTGTGTACAGGGATGGTGTGGTATGTGTGTTTCTGTGTGTGTGTGTGGTGTACACGTGCTTTCGTAACGCGCTAAAATAAAGATCACAGACTGATCTGAGTGGCTAGACAGGACCGCCTCTGAAAGGAATATCAGCAGCGGTTAGGTGCTGCACATACCTCTTATTTGTTTTTTGTTCTTTTTTTATTAGAAAAGCGAGGAGAGATGTATCAAAGTATGGGAAAAGAGGACAAAGGGATGGCAGTTATCTGGAAGCCCTAAAACAGGCTTGCACCCTTCCCTATGAGCCAGCAGGCAGGGATAGTCCTGGGATTAGGATGTTTGTACCAGCAATTGCCAGGTGCAGGAAGGGGGCCTGAGGGTTACATTCTATTATAGCTCTTTACTTATGCCCTACCCCAGGGGGTCATGGGATCCTGTTTCGGACCATGCTCTTGCATTCCATAGCCCAAGAACAGGAACTGCTGATGTTTTAGCTGCTTCCACAGTCACCCCGTAGGGATTACAATACAATTTCTAGTTCCTCCTTTTTGTTTCTTGGGGTGTGTCGGTGAGCTATCTAAGGGAATGGCGAGGATCTGTGTGGTTGCTACAAGTGTGCTTCGGGTCCTCCAAGCAGAACAGCAGGAGAGGGTTGCCTTGAGACCTATAATGTGAAAGAAGATCATTAAAAACTGCATAGCCATGTAAAACCAAGAGCGGAGATTGAGTTCCACGATCCAGCTCTTTCGATAGAGGCAGGTAGAGATATCATTGAGAATATTAATGGTAGGTTGTTGACTTTCTTCTGGAGCTCCTGTATTTGTACCTGTAACCCAAGTTTTAAAAATTTAATGAAGAGATTTAAGGGGAGGGGAAGGCTTGCTTAAGATGAGTTTTCAATTGCCCTCAAGTCTTGTTATAGGAAGTGGAAGTAATGTGGTAGGAGGTCAACTCCAAATCACAAGTTAATTGGGATCTTGTCCAGAGAGCCTCTTGATGTTCTCCTAGCCAGACAATGGCGGCTTTTAAAGCCTGCAAGTTACCTGAAATTTGTTAATCAATTTTGACCTGTTCTTCTAAATAAGTTGTAGCGTTTTGCATGTATGAATGCACTTGTGCCGTTTTGAGGGAGATAGCCAAAGACAGGGCAGTAGTTGCCACGGGAGCGGCTACTGCAGTGATGGCTAAAATAGCTGCCAGCAGGATATCTAAAACCCCATGAGTTGTCTTTGAGAGGCGTTGGTTTATTTTTCCTTTTTTTTTGGCCGATAGCATTCCGGGTGGTGGAGTTACCAACAACATGCTGAAACATTGGAAGTGGGTTTTTGAGTCTCTTGTGGCAGCTCATGGCGAGGCTTAATTAGCTGAGCGGGTAATTAAGGACCTTGTGGAGAAAGCCCAGCAGCATAACCTTTCCCCCTTGTGAGAAAACTTATCAGGCCTTTCCATTGTGCCCCCCTCATTGGGCAGTCTATACTATAATTGTGCTTTGGGGAGTGGTTCCTCAACCCAAAAATGCTTTGAATGAGCTGAAATGAAATGTTTGTCTAGCTCTAAGTGATAAATAGTAAACAGTGCCTTCATTATTTTCATTCTGGGGCCCTCCATTCCCCCCTTTTTGTTTCTGTAAAAAATTTTATATTAAAAGTAGTTTCAAATACCATTGGCACGTTTTGGGGGGATGCCCATTATGGCAAAGCATTGTAAAAGATGATTAATGACATGAGAGGAGCGTTCACCGCTCTGAGTGGAGGCCCATATATATCCAGAGTAAGTGTCAATAGTAACACGTACCCATTGTAGTTATCCACATGAGGGGAAAGTGTAACATCCATTTGCCATAGTTAATCCATTTGTAGATAAACTGCAAGGATTAACTTCTCCAGGAAGGTGAGCGGAAAATTGTTGGCAGTTGGGACAGCAACGTATGATGTGTTTGGCCTGCGAACGAGGGATAGAAAACTGTTCACTCAAAGCCCTTGGCCTTTGGTGGAAAAAGGAGTGAGAATCCAAGGCAGAAGAGAATAAAGATCCAATAAGTCAGGAATCAGCAAAATTGTTGCCTTCCATCAGAGTCCCGGGGAGGTGGAAATGACTGTGCGTGTGAAGGAAAAACAACGGGGAAAACCTGTGTTGTAACTGATTGAGCTTCAAGAAACAGAGATAGTAGAGGGCAATCAGTGTGTGTGTGTGTGTGTGTTAAGAGTGGTGGTAGGGAGGTCCGTCAATAATTGTGCCACGTATTGGGAATCTGTTATTAGATTAATAAGTGTCTGAGGAAAGGTCTTTAGAGCAAGAATGGCAGCCGCCAGTTCTGCTCTGTGAGTGGATGTGGTAAAGGCAGTATAGGCATATTTCCATTTATTTATTTATTTAAAGACTTGTTTATTTATTTGACAGAGAGAAGGGGAGAGAGCACACCCACCCACACAAGCAGGGGGAGGGGGAGCGGCAGGCAGAGGGAGAAGCAGTCTCCCCACCAAGCAAGGAGCCTGATGAGGAACTCCATCCCAGGACCCTGGGATCATGACCTGAGCAAAGGCAGACGCACAACTGACTGAGCCACCCAGGCATCCCATCGTATTTCCATTTATATTTTGTTTTTATCGTATAGCCCCCTTTGTGGCCACTTGGGAGCCATCGATGAACACTGTAAGAGCATTAAATAAGGGTTTATTAGAAATGAGAGATAGGAGAACAGGTGGAAAAATTGAAGTCTCTGGATACATTTATTTGAGGGCAATGTGAAGATAAATTGACCAAAAAAATTAGCCATTGTGATTTGGAGCTCTGTTTGTGTATTTATAGATTATTTAAGACCAGAAAAGTTATAGGAGTAGAGCGATGTCTGTGGTCAAATGATGTAGAGGTTATTTCTTGGGATAGAAGATCTAGTTGTTGTTTTGTTTCAAGTGTCATTGATCATATAGATGCAGGATTTGGATCTCCCTGTAATAAATTAAAAAGGGATGTCAATTGATAAGTAGGAATTCTGAAAGTGGGACGCAGTCAATTAATGTGCCTGAGGAATTGCTGCAGTGAGCTAAGAGGAAGAGGTGACAGAAAATGGATAGCAATCTGTTGAGGAGTGAATGTGTGGGACGTGAGCTTATACCCCAGATAGCTCCGTGGAGCTGCTTGTTGTATTTTTTTCAAGAGCGATGAGCAAACAGACAGTGGTGACTGAACCAATAAGAAATTGTAAACATGTATGGAGAAGGGTGTTATTATCTGAAGCAAGTAGGGTATCATCCATGTAATGCTAAGTATTTGTGGGAATCTATTTGTGATAGTTTGAGGGGCTGCAATAATAAAAGACTGACAGGGAAGGGCTGATATCTACCTCCCTTGAGGCAGATATTTCCATTGGTATCTTTTCTTTTTTTAAAGATTTTATTTATTTATTTGACAGAGAGAGAGATAGCAAGAGCAGGAACACAAGCAGGGGGAGCAGGAGAGAGAGAAGCAGGCTTCCCGCCAAGCAAGGAGCCTGATGTGGGACTCGATCCCAGGACCCTGGGATCATGACCTGAGCCAAAGGCAGATGCTTAACGACTGAGCCACTCAGGCGCCCCTCCATTGGTATCTTTTTATAGGTCTGTGATTGTTGATTGTGGAGAGTTTTGAAACGGCAATTTTTTTATCCTCTGTGTGCAAAGGAATAGTAAAGAAGCAATCTTTGAGATCAATCACAATGAGATTGTGAATTGAAGGAAGTAAGGAGGGATTTGGAAGATCAAACTACAAGGGCCCCGTCCACAGCCCTCCCAGTCCTGTCTCCAGGTCAGGGCACATCTCTGCCCTTTGTGCTTCTAAAACCGCCAGCTGCTCCCAGTTTGCACGTGCGACCCCACCGCTCCAGGTTTCCACCCCAGGGGCTGCCCTAAAGTCCTTTCCCTGCCGCTACCGGTCTGCGAGTCTGTGCCCCGTCCCCAGCGCGGGAGGCTGTCACTCACCGCCGGTGTAGGATCCCTACAGCCAGGCACCCTCCCGCTGCCGTTTATCCTCCGATATCTGCGCACAGAATCATGGCTCCCCACTTCATACCTCTAAACCAACCGCCTGTGATATTCTGTCTGTAGAGATCCAGATCTTCTTACATCTCAGGCTGATTTCGTGGGTGCTCAGAGTGGTCTGGTAGATATCCAGCTCAATTCCGGGGACCAGTTGAAATAGGGTCCCCTACTCCTCCACCATCTTTCCTCCCCTGTTGTAGTGTTTAGCGTATATGATTGCACTTGTGCCATTTGGGGGGAGATACCCAGGGATATGGCAGTGGTTGCCATGGTAGCCTGTACAGCAGTAATGGCTAAAAGAGCTGCAAACAGGATACCTAAGAACCGTGTCACATCACCCCATGAGTTGTCTTTGATAGGTGCTGGTTTCTTTTTCAGGGAGCCTTCCTGTGTGCTCACCTGTCATGCTTGGAGTGGGGGAGCTGGGGGACATTTTTCTACATCCCAATGGTGCTCTCCTGGGTCTATCACCTCTGGTTGAGGGTGATTAAGAGTACACAAGACTCAATCTTCCTAAATTCAATGCTCCCATCATAGCTGCTTTTCGCCAGGATGCTGAAAGTCCAGGGATTTGGTGGGAGACCCCTTGTTGCTTCCAGCAGCTCAGGTGTGGGACTAATTATTCAACCTGACATACTGGAAGTTCTGTGCAATCCTGGCATGTGCACTCAATGCTGAACTAAGGAATGCCAAGAAGACTTGGGAAGGGAGTGCCAGTTTCCCCCAGTGGCCTGGGTGTTTGGCCACAGATCCATCGGGTTTTGACCTAGGTGTCAATGGCTGGGCCTGAGATATCACAAGATTTGGATGAGAACTCTCAAGATTTGGACTGAGATCTTCTGAGATTGTGAATTCCGTGCTCCCTTATTACCCGCCTCTCCCCCCAGGATGCTGCAACACCAGGGATTTAGGTGTGAAACAGCTTGTTTCTTCCTTCATGTCGTGCCTGGGAGCATTTCTACAACTGGAGATATTGGACGTTGTGTCCACTTCTGGCATGTGGCATCCCTACTTACCTAAGGGACAAAGGCAGGCTCTGCTAGGGAGTGCCAGTTCCATCAGGGGCCTGAGAACTTTGGCCAGAAACCTCACGAGTTTTGGCCCTAGACCTTGCTGGCTGGCCCGAGGTCTCACGGGGCTTGAATGACATCTCACGGGATTTGGACTGAGGTTACGTGAGATTTGCCCCAAGATCACAAGAGATCTGGCACAGCCAGGAGCTGGCTTCTTCCTGCAGTTGGCGAATCTTACAGTCTGTCCTGAAAGGTCGAATGCCTAGAATAGCACCCAGGGAGTCTTCCTGTGTGTTCAGATGAGCCAGCTCTCAGGTTCCTTGACTAAAACCCTTCTGTGTCTCTCCCTTCCCACGTAATTGTCAGTAAGGTTCTTCAAGCCCATCCATCCCTATTTCAGTGCTCCGTTTGGACCCCAAAATCAGAATGGCATCTGTGGGCTTTGTGGAATGCCAGGTGTTCACAGGTTCCCCAGACAGGAATGTCCACGTGCTAGCGATTATGCTGCCTAGGCATCTTCTCCCATTCTTTACATTGTCTTTTGGTTTTGTCGACCATTTCCTTTGCTGTGCAAAAGCTTTTTATCTTGATAAAGTCCCAATTGTTCATTTTGGGATGTGTTTCCTTTGCCTTTGGAGATGTGTCTAGCAAGAATTTGTCGAACAGGTTTCTGCCTGTGTTCTCCCCTAGGATTATGAAAAGATGCTCAACCTCACTTGGCATCAGGGAAATACAAATCAAAACCACAGTGAGATATCACCTCACCCCAATCAGAATGGCTAAAATGAACAACTGTGGAAACAACAGATGTTGGCGACGATATGGAGAAAGGGGAACCATCTTACAGTGTTGGTGGGAATGCAAACTGGTGCAGCCCTCCAGAAAACTGTATGGAGGTTCCTTAAAACATTACAAATAGAACTACCCTTTGACCCATCGATTTCACGCCTAGGTGTTTATCCAAAGGATGCACATATACTGATTTGAAAGGGCACATGCACCCAAATGTTTATGGCAGCAAGGTCCACAATACCCAAACCAATTCCCTATTCCCAATTTTATTGTAGATTTTTGGCCTTCCTTATAAAATTTCCATCCCCTTGCTGATTTTTTATTTAGGGTTGGTCTACATATGGGGCCAAGGGGGATTTTACCCACAGAGCCAGCACCCAAGGATTGGTTGTGAGTCCTGTGCTATGTAAGAGCATCCATGTCTGATATCCCAAAGGAAAGGTGGCCATCCTCTCCTTGAGCTTGAGATGCTCTCCTTCTGAACAGAACTGTCACAAATATGCTGCATGCTATAGGATCTGGTGAGCTCAGGATTGTCATATTGCACCATGGCCTGCATCCAAAAGCTTGAGCATCACCTGGGAGTCTCAACCTACTACACTTGAATAACTGCAGCTTCTACTTATTCATGGGAAGGGCAATTAAAAGAAGCTAACACAGGATTTCTCTCTCTTTCTGAAGGAAGAAAGCAGAGCTCTTGCTGACAGAGCTCCCAAGTGTAGGCAATGGAGATTTCCCTTCACCTAAGCCCCCAGTTGTTTCTCATTCCTGGGAATGAGAATTGGGTTGCTAGGAGATTGTCCTTGTCACTTCAGTCAAAATATTATGTCTCATCCCACCTCTAATAAACACATTTGGCCAATTTCCATCCTCTTGCTCTTTGTAACCCTGTGGGCCATTCAGATCCAGTGTCTCAGAGCTTTATCCTCTTTAAACTGGGAAGTCTGAAAGGTTCCTTGTGACTGTGGGGAATTATGGGCCAAAGGGCCCCCTTGAAATTTAGTTTCAGAACTACATTTTCATGAAGAGACGTAGGCTTGTAAGGTTCCAAACAGTGAGTGTGTGTGTATGTGTGTGTGTGTGTGCGCGCCTGTGTGTGTTTAGGCTTGGCCAGAGGATTTTAGAAGGTGCTGGCCTCATTTCTTGGGTAGTGGAAAAAACTAGACATCTCACTACAGAGTTAGTCCGTTCCCATTTTACATTCCTATAGTCTTGTTGATTTTCTATCTCACTACTGGTTCACATTTGGGCTGAAGGTGTTTTTACTCACAGCCAACACCTAGGGATTACTGGTAAGTTCCCCTTCTGGTCCTGTGTGAAGTGAGAAAATTAGCGTCTGGATGTGAATAAAAAACCGTTGGTCCTCTTGTCCCTGAGCCTGTGTGGCTGCCTTGGATAAATGTTTGGGTGGGTAGTCAGGGCACCCCTCGCCCCTGGCTGATTGAGATGGCTTCATTCCCGAGAACTGAGTTAGAAAAAAGACCAAAAAATGGAAATGGACACCGAGGGAATGAGGACTTTCTTAGTGTTAAGAATAAAATAATATTGAGAATAAAGTGTCTAGCAAAATCTCTTTGCAAGCTGGCAGTCTCAGGACTAAGAAAGGCCTGTTGGCTCGGGCAATGGGAAACCTTCTTTGGCTACATCTGGGCGCCAAGTAAGTAAGAGGCCTTCAGTCTTCCTTCTGGATTTGGATTTCCCTTGCCTTTCCTATCGTGGGGGAAAAAACTCAAGTGATTTAAGGTTCACAGATTTGTTCTCCCAGCTAACTGGTTACCACTCATAGCATTTAAAACAGCAGGACAAGAACAAAGCACTCAGAGGGAGGAGGGGAATCTTCGCTTTTGGCTATCAGACAGTTATTGCTCTCACATAGCAGAGGATCCGAGTGGGAACTTGCCACCAACACTGAGCAATGGATGTGTAATGCCAACCCTATTACCCTGAAATGTGAACCAACTTAGCTACAAAACAACAAGAGTTTGAGAATGGCTTCAAGGAAAACCAAATTTCCACATTTCAAATTGAAATGAAAGTTATCTGGGATTGAGATGTCTGACTTCATCTGCTCTTGCCTCTGAAGAAAGGGAAGCTCCCACCCAAAATCCCTGGCTATGCCTACACACAGACAATCTTTTGAGCTCATTCAAACTCTCTAGCCTTCCTGGTGTCAACATGGTTCTGAAGCCAAATTACAAGGGGCCCTGTGGCACAACCTGTCTCAGAGCCACATGGACTCAGATTCCCCAGTTTCAATCTGAAAATATTGCTCTGAGAACACTGGCTCCTCTCCATGGTGTCCAGAGAGAACCTAGTTTGAAAAAAAGAGCACAGGGATGTATGGATGTGTGCAAGGAGGCAAGATTCTTTATTGCTCCAAGAAGGAAAATCTTCTACATTTCAAATGGGAATGGAATAAATTTGGGATGCAACTGTCTAACTTAAGTTTTCCTTATCCCCAAAATGACACCAGCTCCCTTCCAAATCCTCTGGCCCAACGTACACACATTCTCTGGTGGGCACCTTCAAATGCCCTAGGTTTCATGATGTCTGCAGAGTTCTGAAACTCAACATCAAGGGGCCCTGTGGTTCAAGGTATCCCACAGCCCCAAGAACTGTGCCAGACACCCTAGATTAAAGCAGAAAATATGGTTGTGAGGCACTTCTTCTGAATGGCCCCCTAGATTGAATCGATTTAGGGGAAAAAAGGGAGCAAATAAGTGGAAATGGACACATGGAGGGCCAAAGTGCCTCATGGAGAAGACAGTGAGATAATATTGAGAAAGAAGTATCTAGCACAATGTCCTTACCATCTGGCCGTTTTACAACTAAGAAACACCAGTTCTTTTGCTCAAAAGGAAATGCTCTACTTGGGAACTGAGTAAAGAAGTGGCCTTCATTTCTATTTTTTAGGAGACAGAGAGAGAACTCGGGGTGTGGGAGAGGTAGGGTGAGAGAGAGAATTTCAAGCAGGCTCCACCCCCACCACAGAGCCTAGGTGGGGCTCGATCTCACCTTGAAATCGTGACCTGAGTCCAAATCAAGAGTGAGGTGCTTAACCACCTGAGTCACTCAGATGCTGTCATTCTTCCTTCACCAAGAAAGGGAAATCTTCTGATATTGGAGGTTTCCCTGCATTTTAATCAGTGCATAGAGGCAGCAGTGATTCAGAGGTACCAGGCTGCCACTCTCAACTGATGATAAAATGTTTGGAACTGCTACTTGGAGCATTATTTCTTGAAAAGCTATCTCTGCACTGAACAGGTCCGGAGCATGGTAGGCGTTGCACAATTCATCTGTTCTTCAGAATGAAGGCATCTCAATCAGCCAGGAGAATGTGGCAAGCTAGATTGTCATCTCTGTTCTTCCTCAGCTGGCCAAGAACCAAGTGCTCAGGGGCAGAAGGACAAATTTTCCTTTCCAATATTAGACACTGATTGCCTAATTTAGCACATGTCCATGATGGGAACTCATCACCAATGCCTGGGTGCTGTGTGAGTTAAAACACCATGGCTCATGAAGATGACCCAAGAACTTATTAGAGAAATAGTAAAGACATAAGAATAACTACAAAGAGGGCCAAAGTGGGAATGGGATACATCTTGCAAGACGATATCTACCTCTGCTTCCACTTGCCCCCAAAATGAGGCCAACTCCCTCCTTAAAACCTCTGCCGGAGCCTACACACAAACATTCTTTGCTGGGCCCCTTCAAATTCCCTAGTCTTCCTGATGCCAGTGCACTTCTGAAGCCAAGTTACCAGAGGTGTTTTGATCTAACTTACCCCATCGTGGCAAGCATTTCATCCATACCGTTCAGTTTCAAGCAGAAGATATAGCTCTGAGACACTAGACCAGCCTCTAGGGAGACCCTAGTTTGAAAAAAAAAGAGCAAAGTTCTTCATTAGGGATGAAAATGGGATCATGCTGAGCATGAAGTGACTAGCACAATGTCCTCACAATTTGGCAGTTTGGGGAAAGAGAGCCTTGGGTTAAGGGAAACATCCATTTGCTATGCCAGAAAAGCTTTAGCCAGAGGCCTGCATTCTTCCTCCATGAAGGGAAGGCATGTTTCTGGTGGTGGCTGTTATTCCTGCTTTTTAAAGTAGCAGTGATTCAGGGATAGCATGTTGGTTCTCCCACCTGATGACCAAGTATTTGGAAGTGTTTCTTGGTGCAATATTCCTTGGAAAAGTTCTTTTGGCACTGACCAGCTCCCAGGGGCATGCTGCTAATGTGGGAATGGTCTGTTCTTCAAAATGAAGGCATCTCAATCAACCAGGGGTTGGAGGCAAGCTGGCTACCCACAGTGCACTTACCTTCCTGGCAAAGACCAAGAGCTCAGCAACAGGAATGCCATAGAGCCTTTGGGAATATCAGTTACTGACTGCTGTTGTTTAACACAAGACCAGACTGG
>NC_138382.1:26232115-26284586 GCF_054177405.1 Leptonychotes weddellii | reverse complement strand
CAGGGGCATGCTGCTAATGTGGGAATGGTCTGTTCTTCAAAATGAAGGCATCTCAATCAACCAGGGGTTGGAGGCAAGCTGGCTACCCACAGTGCACTTACCTTCCTGGCAAAGACCAAGAGCTCAGCAACAGGAATGCCATAGAGCCTTTGGGAATATCAGTTACTGACTGCTGTTGTTTAACACAAGACCAGACTGGAAAATTTCCACCCCTCCCTGGGTGCTGCCTGTGTGAGTGATAGCACCATGGCCCCTGATGGTGACCCAAGACCTCATTAGAAAAAAATAGCAAGAAAATGGGAATATCTGCAATGAGAGTCAAAGTTCTACCTTTCAAATGGGAGTAAAATAAATCTGGGAATGAGGTGTCTTTGTTTTCCTTACCCTACAAATGAAGGCAGCTCCCTACTCCTAATCCTCTGGCCATGCCTACACACAAATATTCACTGTTGGGTACCTTCAAATGCCTAATCCTGCCACGGTCAGAATAGTTCAGAAGCCATGGTAAGAGGGGCCCTGTGGCCCAAACTGTCCCACAGTCTCAAGGACTTGGCCAGATTCCCAGTTGAATGCAGAGGGTATCGCTCTGAGACATTGGATCTGGATGGCACCCAAGGAAGACCTAGATTGAGAAAACATCAAAGGGATGGAAATGGAATACTTGGGAAGCCATAGTCCTTCGTTAGACAGGAGCATGGGATAATGTTGAAAATGAAGTGACTAGCACAATTTCCTAGCAAGCTGTCACCAGACTAAGAAAGAGTGGCAGGCATGTGCAAAGGGAAACCTCCATTGACCACACCTGGGAACCCTGTTAGAAAAATCCTGCATTCTTCCTTCGGGAAGAGAAGGAAAGCTTCTGGCCCTTGCAGTTTTTTTCCTGCCCTTCCAATCGGGGGATCTAGGCAGTGTTAGTTCAGTTCTATCAGGTGGTTGCTCAGGCTAAGTCTCAGGTGTCTGAAACCAGGCTTTGGGGCAGTATCTGAAAGGTCTCTTTCAGCACTGACCAGGTCCTGGAGCACACTGTGCATGTGCAAACCGTCTGCTCTTCAGAATGAAAATACCTTGGGCAGCCAGGGGTGGGAGACAGGCTGGCTACCCCATACCTGGGCTTACTCCAGCTGGCCAAGAAGCCAGTGATCTGGGACAGGAATGCCATATTTTCTGGAGTTATCAGATGCTGATTGCTCTTGCTGGGCATAGGAACACAGCAGAAATGGTCTATCAACTTCTGCATGCTGTCTGCATGAGTTACAGCCCCGTTATCCTTGAATGTGAATGAAGATCAAGTTAGAAAGACAGCAAGAGAATGGGAATGGCAATCAGAAGGGCCACGTCTGGGGCGCCTGGGTGGCTCAGTCATTAGGCGTCTGCCTTCAGCTCAGGTCATGATCCCAGTGTCCTGGGATCGAGCCCCTCATCGGGCTCCCTGCTCCGCGGGAAGCCTGCTTCTCCCTCTCCTACTCCCCCTGCTTGTGTTCCCTCTCTTGCTGTGTCTCTCTGTGTCAAATAAATAAAATCTTAAAAAAAAAAAAAAAAGGGCCACGTCCTACTTTTCACATGGGAATGGAATAAATCTGAGAAACAAGCGTCTCAGTTCATTTTCTTTTACCACAGAAACTAGGCCACCTCACTCCCAAATCCTGTGGCCCAATCTATACACAATCATTCTCTGCTGGGCACCTTCAAATGTCCTAGACCTCTTGATGTCCACATCCTTCTGAAACCAAATTTTGAGGGACCCTCTTGCCCTACCTATCCTACAGTCCCAAAGACTCGGCTGGACTCCTCAGTTTCAAGCAGAGGATATTGCTGTAAGACACTGTCATCTATGGATGTTGAAAATAATGTTACTAGCCCAATCGTCCAGCAAGCTGGCCATCTCAGGAATAAGAAACACCAGTGAGCCTTTGCCTAAAGGAACCCCCCATTGGCTACACCTGGGAAGTCTGTCACCAAGAGGCCTGCATTGTTCGTTCATAAAAAGAGAGAAAGCTTTCAGCCTTGGCTCTTCCTCCTGCAATTCCCATCAGTAGATCGAGGCAGCAGTGGCTCAGTGGCAGCAGGTGGGTGCTTGCGACTGACACTCAAGTGTTTGGAACCGGGGTTTGGGGCAGTATACTCTGAAAGGGCTCTTTCTGTATCAAGCAGTTCCCAGAGCATACATCACATGCGTGAACCTCCCGCTTTTCAGAATGCAGGCATCTAGGTCAGTAAAGGGTGGTCGGGAAGCTGGCTGCCGATCACCACCTTTGCTGCAGCTGGCTAAGCAGCAAGAATTCAGGGACCACACAGCCACTTGTGTTTTGTTTTGTTTTTGTGTTATTTTTGTTTTGTTGTGTTTTCCCGGGTGGGGGAGTTATCAGACACTGATTACCTTGCATAGCAGAGGACTAGAGTGCGAACTCACCAGCAATCCCTGAGGGCTGGCAGTGCGAGTCAGAGTCCCATTGCCACGAAACATAAACCAAGAACTTGTTAGAAACATAGCAAGGTGGTGGGAATGGCCACAGGAAGACCAAAGTTCTACATTTCGAAAAGGAATGGAATACATCTGGAAATGAGATCTCTAAATGTGTTTGTATTGCCCCAGAAATGAGGCCTGCCCCCTCCTAAAACCTCTTGCCCAGCCTACACATAAACATGCTTTGTTGGGCACCTTCACATGCCCTAGGCCTCTCACCATCCAGATACTGCTAGAACCAATCTTTGAGCTGCCCAGTGGCCATACCTATCCCACATTCCCAAGGACTCTGCCAGACTCCCTAATTTAAAATAGGTGAAATTGTTCTGAGACACTGGCTCATAATTGCTCAAAAGGTGAGTCTAGTTGTGAAAAAGAGCAAAGGGATGGAAAGGGCTACTCAAAATGCCACAGTTCTTCATGACAGGGGAAAATGGGATAATGTTCAGCATGGAGCTACTAGCACAATCTCCTCACGAGTTGGCTTTCCCAGGAATAAGAAACACCTCTGGGTTCAGGCAAAGGGAGAACTCCACTGGCTACACCAGAGATTTTGTCAGCAAGAGGCTTCCAATCTTCTTTCAGAAATAGAGGGAAAACTTCTGGCCTTGGATATTTCTCCTGCCCTTCAAGTCCATAAATAGAGACAGCAGTAGTTCAGGGGAAGCAGGGGAGTCCTCTCTTCTGATGTTCATGTATTTGGAACTGGGCCTTCAGGCAATATGCCTTGAATATGCTCTTTCTGCACTCACCAGGACCTGGAGAATACTCCACCTGCCCACACCATCGGGTCTTCAGAACAGAGGTATCTCAGTGAGTCAAAGAATAGAGCAAGCTGACTACCCATTACAGTACTTACTCCATCCAGTGAAGCAACAAGCCATTAGAAAAAAGCACCAATTTCCTTGGCAATATCAGATACCGATTGCCCTCATTTAGGGCAGGGCCAGAATGGAAGCTTGCCACCAACCACTGGGTGGTGACTCTGTGAGTGACAGCTACCTATCTATCCCACAAATGCAAATCAAGGTGTAGTTGGAAATACAGAAAGCTTATGAGAATGACTACCAGGAAGGCCAAAGTTCCCCATTCACATGGGAATGAAATAAGTCCGGCAAGAGGTTTAACTTTGTTTCCCTTTGCTAGAGAAATGTGAGCAGCTGCCTCTCAGAACTTCTGGCCCAGCCTACACACAAACATCCTATGCTGACATATTAAAATCCCCTATCCCTCCCAATGTCCACATATATCTGAAACCAAATTGTAAGTGATCCTGTGCACAGGCAGAACTCCCAGTTTAAAGGAAAGAATATAGTTCTGAGAAACAGGATCTGAATGGCCTCAATGTTGAACCTTGTATGGAAAAAGAGCCAATGGATGGAAATGGAAACAGAGGGCTAGAGTTCGTCAATAAAGATGAGATTGCGATTATGACGAAAATGAAGGGGCCTAGCACAATTTCCTAGCGAGCTAACCATATCAGGAAATAGAAACACCTGTGGGCTTGGGTAAAGGGAACTTCCATTGGCTACATCTGGGAGCCCTGTCAGGAAGACGCCTGAATTCTTCCTCCTGAAAAAGAGAGAGCTTCTGGCCTTGGCTCTTTTCCCTGTCCTTTGCATCACTGAATACAGATAGCAGGGGCCCAGGGATAGCAGGAGAGCTTCGGGGTGAATCTCAAGTGATTTTAACTGGGCCCCAGTGCAGTATTCTATGAATAGGCTCTTTCTGTGTGGGCCAAGCCGTGAAGTGTTCTGTGTATGCGGGAACTACCTACTCTTCATAGTCAAGGCTTGTTCATCAGCCAGGGGAGGGAGACAACCTGGCTACCTAACAGCATGCTTAGACTAGCCAACAAAGAGCTAAGGTGTGTGGATGTGTCTGTGTTCAGTATATGTGTAGTGTGTGGTGTGGTATATGTGTGTGTGTAGTCAGGGTTGTTTCAGGGTGATGTAAGTCTGATTGGTGTCTCTTGCTTGTGTGGTGTATGTGTGGTATGTGTAGGTGTGTTAAATATGTGGGAGTAAGGGCGCCTGGGTGGCTCAGTTGGTTAAGCGACTGCCTTCAACTCAGGTCATGATCCCAGGGTCCTGGGATCGAGTCCCGCATCGGGCTCCCTGCTCTGCGGGGAGCCTGCTTCTCCCTCTCCCACTCCCCCTGCTTGTGTTCCCTCTCTCGCTGTGTCTCTCTCTGTCAAATAAATAAATAAAATCTTTAAAAAAAATATGTGGGAGTAAGTGCGTGTGTAGTTATTGAGTGGCATGCATGTCATGTGTATTTCCTGTATTGTATGTGTGGCTTCTGTGTGGTGGAATTGTGTTTTTTATGGTGTATATTTGGTGTTTGTGTAGTGTAAATATGTGGGGGTATGTGTTGGGTGTATGTATACATGCAGTGTGTTTGCAGTGTATGTATTGTGTGTGTTATTTGTGTGCTATATGCATGGTGTATGTGCGGTGTGTTTTTGTGTGGTGTGTGTGTGTGTGTGTGCTGAGGATGGTGCATCTGTCATGTGTGCCAGTGTGTGTGTGTGGTATCTTTTTACGTGGTAGGTGTGTAGTGTGTTTGTGGTAGATGCATGGTGTGTGTGGTATAGTGTGTGTATCAGGTGTGTGCCTTGTGTGTGTAGAAATCTCACGAGCTATGCCTGAGATCTCACAGATTTGGACTAAGATCTGGAGAGATTTGGTTGAGGTTTCATGAGATTTGAACTAAGATCTCACGAGATTTGGGTAAAATTCTGGCTACATGTGCATTAGATCTCCCAAAATATGGACTCACATTCAGTGAGATTTGGAAAAGAGCTCACGAGATTTTGAATCCAATCTAATGAGGTTTTGCTAGAAAACTGGCAGGACGTGCATGAGGTCTCAAGATGTTTGGACTCAGATTGGTCTAGATTTTGTAGCGATCTCATGGGATTTTGACTGAGTCCTGATGAGATTTGCATGACATCTCACGAGATTTGGACTGAGATCTGGCGCGATTTGGAAGAGGTCTCATGATTTTGGAGTTAGTTTTCAGGAGTTTTGAACGAGATCGCACAAGATTTCACTAAAACCTTACAAGATGTATGTGAGACCTCATGAGATTTGGACTGTGAAATGGTGAGATATGAAAGGGATCTCACAAGATTTGGTTTGGGTTTTAAAGAGATTTGGACAGAAATCTCATGAGATTTGGGTAGAAATCTCACCAGATGTGTGTGAGATCTCACATCATTTGGACTGAGTTCTCACAGAATTTGGACTGAGTCCTGGCGAGATTTGGATGAGAATCCATGAATTTGGACAAATAGCTCATGAGATTTGTGTAGAAATATCATGAAATGTGCATGAGGTCCCATGAGATTTGGATGAGATTTTGCGAGCTTCTGATGAGTTCTCTCATGATTTGGACAGAGGTTTGTCGAGATTTGAATCAGATCATAGGAGATTTGAACTGAGGTCTTATGAGATTTGGAATCAGATCAGATGAGAATGGCTAGAAAATTCAGGGGATGTGTATGAGATATCACATGATTTGGACTGAGATCTGGTGAGATTTGGAAGAGATCTCATGAGTTTTGAAATTAGTGCTCAGGAGTTTTGAATGACATCTTACAAGATTTGGCTATAAGTCTTGCGAGATGGGTGTGAGATCTCATGAGATTTGGAATGAGTTTTAAAGAGATTTAGACAGAGATCCCATGGAATTTGGACTGAGTTTTGGCGAGATCTGGATGCAATCTCACGTGATTTGGACAGATGTTGGCAAGATTTGAATGAGACCAAATGAGATTTGAACTCAGTTCTCACCAGATTTGGGATCAGACCTGACAAACTGTGGCTAGAAATTTCGTGAGATGTGTGTGAGTTTATACGATATTTGTCTGAGATCTGGCAAGATTTGGAAGAGATCTCATGATATTTGGTCTGAGGTCTCATGACAATCGGACAAAGATCTCATGAGATTTGGGTAAAAATCTGGCTACATGTGCATTAGAACTCCTGAAATTTGGACTGAGATTCAGCAAGATTTGGAAGAGAGCTCACGAGTTTTGGACTGAATCCTCATGAGATTTAGAATCCGATCTGACGAGGTTTGGCTAGAAAACTTGTGGAATGTGCATGTGCTCTCAAGAGATTTGGATGTAGATTGGTCTAGGTTTTGTAAAGATCTCATGGGATTTGGACTAATTCCTGAAGATATTTACATGAGATCTCACGATATTTGGTCTAAGATCTTATGAGATTTGGACTGAGATCTGGCAAGATTTGGAAGAGGCCTCACTTATTTTGGACTTAATTCTCAGGAGTTTTGAATGAGACCTCCAAAGATTCGGCTAAAACCTTGCGAGATGTGTGTGAGATCTCACGAGATTTGGAATGAGATATGGTGAGATAGGGAAGAGATCTCACGAGATTTGGCTTCAGATTTAAAGAGATTTGGACAGAGATCTAAAGAGATTTGGGTAGAAATGTCACGAGATGTTCGTGAGATCTCATGAGATTTGGCCTGAGATCTTTTGGGATTTGGATGAGATTTCACGAGATTTGAACAGAGTTAGGCGAGATTTGAATGAGATCATGTGAGATTTATACTCAGTTCTCATGAGATTTGGACAGAGATTGGCGAGATTTGAATGAGACCCTATGAGATTTGAACTCAGTTCTCATGAGATTTGGGATCAGACATGATGAGCTTTGGCTAAAAATCTCAAAAGATGTGTGTGAAGTCTTACGAGATTTGTTCTGAGATCTGATGAGATTTGGAAGAAATTTCACGAGATCTTGATGAGTTCTAAAGAGATTTGGATGGAGATCTCACTAGATTTGGTAAGGAATCTTGTGAGATGTCGTGAGGTCTCACATAAATTGAACTGAGTTCTCATGGGATTTGGACTGTGCCCTGGTGAGATTTGCATGAAATCTCAGGAGATTTAGACTAAGATCTCACGAGATTTGGACTGAGATCTGGTGAGATTTGGAAGAGATCTCACAAGATTTGGATTTTGTGCTCAGGAATTTTGAATGAGATCTAACAAGAATTGGCTATAAATCTTGCAAGATGTATGTTAGATCTCACCAGATTTAGACTGCGATGTCTCGGGGGCTTGGATGAACCTGGCAGGATTTGGCACGATATCTCGCCTGAGCTCTGTGAGATCTCATGAGATTTTGCCCAAGATGGGGCGAGATTTGAGCAAGGTCTCGTGAGATTTGGACAGTGACGTCTTGGGGGCTTGTATTCAAGCTGGTGGATTTAGACGCGAAATCTCACCTGAGCTCCAAGAGATACGAGATTTCACCCAGGAGGTGGCAAAATGTGGGTGAGATCTCACAAGATTTGGATTGCAATGTTTTGGAGGCTTGGATGTGTGCTGGCAGGATTTGGCATAAATCTCGCCTGAACTCTGTAGGAACTCACAAGATTTCACCCAAGACAAGGCAAGATTTGAGTGAGATCTCATGAGATTTGGACTGTGAGGTCTCAGCTGCTTAGATGAACCTGGCTGGATCTGTCATGAAAATCTCACCCAAACTCCATAAGCCCTCATGAGATTTTGCCCAAGAAGGGGCAAGATTTGGGTGTGATCTTAGGAGATTTGGACTGGAAGGTCTCGGAGGCTTGAAAGAACCTGCTGGGATTTGGTGCAAAATCTCGCCTGAGATCCATGAGCTCTCACGAGATTTAGTAAAAGATGGGGTGAGGTTTGGGCGAGATCTCAGAAGATTTGGATTTCAAGATCTCTGAGCACTGGATGTGAGCTGGCGGGATTTGGCAAGAAAACGTGCCTGAGCTCCTTGAGATCTCCAGATATTTTGCCCATGATGGGGTAAGACTTGGGCAAGATCTCATGGGATTTGGACTGAGAAGTCTTGGAGGTTTGGATGTGAGCAGTGCAGGATACAGCATGAAATCTCAACTGAACTCTGTTGAGATCTCATGAGATTTTGTATAGGACAAGGCGAGATTTGAGTGCAATCTCACGAGATGTGGACTGCGAGTTCTCAGAGTTTTAGATGCACCTGGCGGGATTTGGGGCAAAATCTCGGCGAGTACCGTGAGATCTCACCAGATGTCACCCAAGACGGGGTGAGATTAGGGTGAGATCTTAATGGGATTTGGTTTGAAATCTTGTGACTTGTGTGTGAGATCTCATGATTTGGACTGTGTTCTCACAGGATTTGGACTGAATCCTGGCAAGACTTGGATGAAAATCCATGAGATTTGGATGAATAGATCATGAGATTTGGGAGGAAATATCACGATATGTGCATGAGGTCCCATGATTTGGACAGAGGTTTGTAGAGATTTGAATGAGATCATAGGAGATTTGAACTGAGATCTCATGAGATTTGGAATCAGATCAGATGAGAATGGCTAGAAAACTCAGGGGATGTGTATGAAACCTCTGCGAGGTCTCAGAGTCTTAGATGTACCTGGCGATATTCATGGCAAAGTCTAGACTGAGCTCCGTGAATCTCATAGGATTTTACCCAAGACTAGGCCGAATTTAGGCAAGATCTCACAAGATTTGGACTGTGAGGTCTCGGAGGCTTGGATGCAAATGGCGGGATATGGCACAAAATCTCGCCCGAGATACATGAGATCCCAAAACATTTCAAAAAAGACAGGGCGAGATTAGGCCAAAATCTATCAAGATGTGGACGGTGAAGTTTCAGAGGATTCAATGTAACTGGCGGGATTTGGCGCAAAAGCTCGCCTGAGTTCCGTGAGAGCCCATGCGATTTTGACCAAGATGTGGGGAGACTTGGGCGAGACCAAAGATATTTGGATTGCGTGGTCTGTGAAGATTGGATATGAGTTGCCAGGATTTGGCAGGAAATCTCACCTGAACTCCGTGATATCTCACGAGATTTTGCCCAAAACGGGGCGAGGTTTGGGTGAGATCAAGTGAGATTTGGACTGCAAGGATTCACAGGATTGAATGTACCTGGCCACCTTTGGTGGGAAATCTCACTGCAGCTATGTGAGATTTCACAAGATTTCCTGAAGATGGGGCGAGATTAGTCAAGATCCCAGGAGATATGGACTGCGGGGTCTCAAAGGCTTGAATGCACCAGGCAGGATTTGGCTTTATATCTTCCCCAACCTCCATAAGATCTCACAAAATTTTGAACAAGATGGAGCGAGATTAGGGTGAGATCTCACGACATTTGGAAAGCGAGATCTCGGAGGAGTGGATGGGAGCTGACAGGATGTGTGGGAAAATCGTGCTTGAGCTCCCTGAGATCTCAAGAAATTTTGCCCAAGACGGGGCAAGATTTGAGTGAGATCTCACAAAATTTAGACAGCAAGGTCTTGATAATTGGATGCAAGCTGGCGGGATTGGGCCCAAAATCTGGACCGAGCTCCATGAGATCCCACGAGGTTTTGTACAACACTGGGCAATGTTTGGGCGATATCTCATGAGATTTGAACATCGAGGTTTCAGAGGATTGATGCGAGCTGGCAAGATGTGGTACAAAATCTCTCCCAGCTCTGTGATATCTCAAGAGATTTCCCCAAGACAGTATGAGATTTGGGTGAGATCTCACAAGATTTGGCCTGCAATGGCTAGGAGGTTTGGATGCACCTGTCGGGTTTGGCTAGATAACACAAGCCAGCTCTGTGAAATCTCACAAGATTTTGCCCAAGATGGGATAAGTTTTTAGGGAGACCTACGAGATTTGGACTGGGAGGTTTCAGAGGATTGAATGTACCTGGCGGGATTTGGTGGGAAATCTCACCCCAGGTCCATGAGATCCCACGAGATTTTGCACAATTTGGGGTGAAAATTTTGGGGAGATCTCATGAGATTTGGACTCTTGGATTCAGAGGGTTGAATGTTCTTGGCGGTACTTGGCAGAAAATCTTGCTCCAGCTATGTGAGATCTCACGAGATTTCACCAAAGACTGGGCGAGATTAGACGAGATACCAGGAGATATGGACTGTGAGTTCTCAAAGGCTTGATTGCACCTGGCAGGATTAGGCTTTATATCTTGCTCCAGCTCTGTGAGATCTCACGAGATTATTCCCAAGACGGGGCAGGATTTGGGTGAGATCTCATGAGATTTCTACAGTGAGGTCTCAGAGGAGTGGATGGGAGCTGGCATGATTTGCCAGGAAATCACGCTTAAAGTCCCTGAGATCTAATGAAATTTTGCTTAAGACGTGGCGAGATTTGGGCAAGATCTCACGAGATTTGGAGAGCGAGTTTTGATAATTGGATGCAAGCTGGTGGGATTGGACCTGAAATCGTGACCGAGCTCAATGAGACCCTAGGAGATTTTGCACAAGTCCGGGAGAGAATTTTGGTGAGATCTCATGAGACTTGGACTGCTTGGATTTAGAGGATTGAATGTACCTGACCCTTGTTGGTGGTAAATTTCACTGCAGCAATGTGAGGTTTCATGACTATTCACTGAAGTCGAGGCGAGATTAGGCAAGATCCCAGGAGATATGGGCAGTGAGAACAGAGGATTGTATGTGAGCTGGCAGGGTTTGGCGGGAAAACTCGTCAGAGCTTCATGAGATCTCTCGAGATTTTGTCCACTATGGGACGAGATTTGAATGAGATGTCATGAGATTTGGACTGTGAGCATTCAGAGGATTGAATGCATCTGTCAGACTTTGGTAGGAAAAATCCTCCTGGGTATGTGAGATTGAACAAGATTTCACCAAACACTGGGCGAGATTAGGTGCGATCACAAGAGATATACACTGAGTTCTCAAACACTTGATTGCACCTGGCGGAATTACGTTTTATATCTTGCCCCAGCAATGTGAGATCACACGAGATTTTGCCCAAGACCAGGCGAGATTTGGGTGAGATCTCATGAGATTTGGACAGGGAGAACATGATAATTGGATGCAAGCTGGCGTAAATTGGCCCAAAATCTTGACCAAGCTCCATGAGATCCCACAAGGTTTTGTACAAGACCTGGCTAGATTTTGGTAATATCTCCTGAGATTTGGACTTTGAGGTTTCAGAAGCTTGATGAGAGCTGGTGGTTTGTGGCATGAAATCTCTCCTGAGCTCTGTGTGATATCTCATGAGTTGACAACTATGACAGGGTGAGATTTGGGTGAGATCTCATGAGATTTGGCTTGAAATTTGGCTCAGAGTTTTGGATGCACCTGTCGGGTTTGGCTAGATAACACATGGCAGCTCTGTGAGATCTCACAAGATTTTGCCTAATACGGGGCAAGATTTTGGAGAGATCTATCGAGATTTGGAATTTGAGGTTTCAGAGGATTGAATGTACCAGGCCGGGTTTAGCATGAAATCTCACCCGAGGTGAGAACCCACGAGATTTCACACAAGTCGGGGCTAGGAATTTTGGTTAGATCTCATGAGAGTGTGACTGCTTAGATTCAGAGGATTGAATGTTCCTGACACTATATGGCATGATATCTCACTCCAGCTATGTGAGATCTCATGAGATTTCACCAATGACATAGTGAGATTAGGCGAGATCCCATAAGATATGGACTGCGGGATTTCAAAGGCTTGTTGTATCTGGCGGGATTAGGCTTTATATCTTGCTTGAGCTCCATGAGATCTTACAAGGTTTTGCCAAAGATGGGGAGAGATTTGCACAAGATCCCAGGAGATTTGGACAGAGAGGTCTTGATAATTTGATGAAAGATGGAGGGATTGGGCCCGAAATCTTGACCAAGCTTCATGAGATCCCAGGAGATTACATACCAGTTGGGGCCAGAATTTTGGTGAGATCTCACGAGACTTGGACTGCTTGGATTCAGAGGATTGAATGTATCTGACCATCGTTGGTGGGAAATCACTGCAGTAATGTGAGATTTCATGAGATTTTGCTGAAGGCAGGGTGAGATTAGGTGAGATCGCAGGAGATATGGACTGAGAGGTCTCAAGGCTTGAATGCACCTGGCGGGATTTGGCTTTAGATCTTGCCCAAGGTCCCTTAGATATCACAAGATTTTGCAAAAGACGTGGCGAGATTTGGGCGAGATCTCACGAGATTTGGACAGCGAGATCTCGGAGCAGTGGATGGGAGCTAGCAGGATTTGCCAGGAAAATGCGCTTGAGGTCCTTGAGATCTCAGGAGATTTTGCCCAAGACGGGGCGAGATTTGGTAGAGATCTCATGATATTTGGACAGCTAGGTCTTGATAATTTGATGCAAACTGGCAGGATGGGGCCCAAAATATTTTTTTTTTTTAAGACTTTATTTATTTGGCAGAGAGAGACACAGTGAGAGAGGGAGCACAAGCAGGGGGAGTGTGAGAAGGAGAAACAGGCTTTCTGCTGAGGAGGGAGCCTGAGGCGAGGCTCGATCCCAAGACTCTGGGATCATGACCTGAGCCAAAGGCAGACGCTTAATGACTGAGCCACCCAGGCACCGATGGGGCCCAAAATCTTGACCGAGCTCTATGAGATCCCACGAGGTTTCATACAAGACTGGGCAATGTTTGGGTGATAACTCTCGAGATTTGGACCTTGAGGCTTCAGAGGTTTGATGAGAATTGGGAAGATATGGCATGAAATCTCTCCCAGCTCCATGATATCTCATGAGATTTCCCCAAGACAGAATGAGATTTAGGTGAGATCTCACGAGATTTGACCTGAAATGGTTCAGAGGAATGGATGCACCTGGCGGGTTTGGCTAGGTAACTCAAGCTGGCTCTGTAAGATCACGAGATTTTGCCCAAGATGGGGCTAGATTTGGGTGAGATCTCACGAGATTTGGACAGCGAGGTCTCAATAATTGCATGCAAGCTGGCGGGTTGGGGCCCAAAATCTTGACGGAGCTCCATGAGATCAATCCCACGAGGTTTCGTACAAGACGGGGTGAGGTTTGGGTGATAACTCTCGAGACTTGGACCTTGAGGTTTCAGAGGCTTGATGCGAGCTGGCAAGACGTGGTGTGAAACCTCTCCCAGCTCCGTGATATCTCATGAGATTTCCCCAAGACAGGGTGAAGTTTGGGTGAAGTCTCACGAGATTTGGCCTAAAATGGTTTGGAGGAATGGATGCAACCTGGCGTGTTTGGCTAGGTAACTCAAGCAGGCTCTGTAAGATCATGAGATTTAGCCCAAGATGGGGTTAGATTTGGGTGAGATCTCATGAGATTTGGACAGCAAGGTCTCAATAATTGCATGCAAGCTGGTGGGATTGGGAACGAAATCTTGACCAAGCTCCATGAGATCCCAGGAGATTTCACACCAGTTTGGGCCAGCATTTCAGAAAGATCTCAGGAGACTTGGATTGTTTGGATTCAGAGGACTGAATGTATCTGACCATCGTTGGTGGGAAATCTCACTGCAGTAATGTGCAATTTCATGAGATTTTGCTGAAGGAAGGAAGAGATTAGGCAAGATTGCAGGAGATATGGACTGAGAGGGCTCAAGGCTTTAGTGCACCTGGCAGGATTTGGCTTTAGATCTTGCCCAAGGCCCCTTAGATATCACGAGATTTTGCACAAGACAGGGTGAGATTTGGGCGAGATCTCATGAGATTTGGATAGCGTGATCTTGGAGGAGTGGATGGGAGCTGGCAGGATTTCCCAGGAAATCACGCTTTAGCTCCCTAAGATCTCATGATATTTTGCACAAGACGGGGTGAGATTTAGGTGAAATCTCACGAGATTTGGACAGTGAGTCTTGATAATTCAATGCAAGCTGGCGGGATTGGGCTGAAAATCTTTACCGAACTCCATGAGATCCCACGAGGTTTCGTACAAGACCTGCCTAGATTTGGGTGATATCTCACGAGATTTGGACTTCTAGGTTTCAGAAGCTTGATGAGAGCTGGTGGTTTGTGGCACGAAATCTCTCCTGAGCTCTGTGATATCTCACAAGATGACAATCAAGACAGGGTGAGATTTCAGTGAGATCTCATGAGATTTGGTCTGCAATTTAGTTTGGAGGTTTGGATGCACCTGCCGGGTTTGGCTAGATAACACATGCCAGCTCTGTGAGACTTACGAGATTTTGCCCAAGATGGGGCAAGATTTCAGGGAGATCTATTGAGATTTGGACTGGGAGGTTTCAGAGGATTGAATGTACCTGGCCGGGTTTGGTGCGAAATCTTGCCCGAAGTCCATGAGATACCATGAGATTTCACACAAGTCAGGGCTAGAATTTTGGTTAGATCTCACGAGATTTAGACTGCTTGGATTCAGAGTATTGAATGTTCCTGGCGGTACTTGGCACGATATCTCACTCCAGCTATGTGAAATCTCATGAGATTTCACCAATGACATAGCGAGATTAGGCGAGATCCTATGAGATATGCATTGTGGGATTTCAAACTTGATAGGCTCTATATCTTGCCTGAGCTCCATGAGATATTACGAGATTTTGCCAAAGACAGGACGAGATTTGCACAAGATCTCACAAGATTTGGAGAATGAGGGTTCAGAGGATTGTATGTGTGCTTGCAGGATATTATTGGAAATCTTGCCCGAGATCCATGAGATGTCAAGATATTTTGCCCAAAATAGGGTGAGATTTGGGCCAGGTCTCACAAGATTTGGATAGCAAAGTCTTGATAATTGGATGCAAGCTGGCGGGATAGTGCCTGAAATCTTGACCAAGTTCCATGAGATCCCAGGAGATTTCACAGCAGTTGGGGCCAGAATTTTGGTGAGATCTCACAAGATTTGGATTGCTTGGATTCAGAGGATTGAATTTACCTGACCATCGTTGGTGGGAAATCTCACTGCAGTAATGTGAGATTTCATGAGATTTTGCTGAAGGCAGGGCGAGATTAGGTGAGATCGCAGGAGATATGGACTGAGAGGTTTCAAGGCTTGAATGCACCTAGTGGGATTTGGTTTATATCTTGCCCAAGGATTCTGAGATCTCACGAGATTTTGCACAAGACAGGGCAAGATTTGGTTGAGATCTCATGAGATTTGGACAATGGGATCTCGGAGGAGTGGATGGGAGCTGGCAGGATTTGCCAGGAAATCACGCTTGAGCTCCCTGAGATCTCATTGATTTTGCACAAGACAGGGTGGGATTTGGGAGAGATCTCACGACTTTTGGAAATCCAGGTCTTGATAATTGCATGCAAGCTGGCGGGATTGGGCCTGTAATCTTGACCGAGCTCCATGAGATCCCAGGAGATTTCACACAAGTCCGGGCAAGACTCGGTGAGATCCCAAGAGATATGGACTGTGAGGTCTCAAGGCTGAATGCACCTGGCAGGATTTGGCTTTACATCTTGCCCAAGATCCATGAGATCTCACAAGATTTTGCCCAAGACAGCGTGAGATTTGGTTGAGATCTCACGAGATTTGGACAGCGAGGTGTTGCTAATTGTATGCAAACTGGCAGGATGGGGTCCAAAATCTTGACCGAGCTCTATGAGATCCAACAAGGTATCGTACAAGACCGGGTGAGGTTTGGGCATTAACTCTCGAGATTTGGACCTCGAAGTTTCAGAGGCTTGATGAGAATTGGGAAGATATGGCGTGAAATCTCTCCCAGTTCCATGATATCTCACGTGATTTCCCCAAGACTGACATAGATTTGGGTGAGATCTCATGAGATTTGGACAGCAAGGTCTCGATAATCGCATGCAACCTGGTGGGATTGTGCCCAAAATCTTGACCGAACTCCATGAGATCCCAGGAGATTTCAAAGAAGTCGCGGCAAGATTTGGTGAGATCCCAGGAGATATGGACTGCGAAGTCTCAAGGCTGAAGGCACCTGGCGAGATTTGGCTTTACATCTTGCCCAAGATCCCTGCGATCTCACGAGATTTTGCACAAGACGGGCGAGATTTGGGCGAGATCTCATGAGATTTAGACTGTGACATCTCATAGGAGTCGATGGGAGCTTGTATGATTTGCGAGGAAATTGCGCTTGAGCTTCCAGAGATCCCACGAGGTTTTGCCCAAGACGGGGCAAGATTTGGGTGAGATCTCATGAGATTTGGACAGCGAGGTTTGATAATTGCATGCAAGCAGGCGGGATGGGCCCAAAAACTTGCCCAGGCTCCATGAGATCCCAGGAGATTTCAAACAAGTCGGGGTGAGAATCAGCAAGATCCCAGGAGATACGGACTGTGAGGTCTCAAGGCTAAAGGCACCTGGCGGGATTTGGCTTTATATCTTTCCTAGGATCCCTGAGATCTCACGAGATTTTGCACAAGATAGAGCGAGATTTGGGCGAGATCTCACAAGGTTTGGACGAGATCTTGGAGGAGTGAAGGGGAGCTGGCATGATTTCCCAGGAAATCGCGCTTGAGCACCCTGAGGTCTCAGGAGATTTTGTACAAGACGGTGCAAGATTTGGGTGAGATCTCACGAGATTTGGAGAGCGAGGTCTTGATAATTGGATGCAAACTGGTGGGATGGGGTCCAAAATCTTGACCGAGCTCTATGAGATCCCACGAGATTTCATACAAGACCAGGTGAGGTTTGGGCAATAACCCTCGAGATTTGGACCTCAAGGTTTCAGAAGCTTGATGAGAATTGGGAAGATATGGTGTGAAATCTCTCCCAGCTCTGTGATATCTCACGAGATTTTCCCAGACTGAGTGAGATTTGGGTGAGATCTGACGAGATTTGGCCTGAAATGATTCAGAGGAATGGATGCACCTGGTGGGTTGGGCTAGGTAACTCAAGCAGGCTCTGTAAGATCATGAGAGTTTGCCCAAGACAGTGCAAGATTTGGGTGAGATCTCACGAGATTAGGACTGCGAGGTCTTGATAATTGGATGCAAACTGGCGGGATGGGGCCCAAAATCTTGACCAAGCTCCATGAGATCCAGGAGATTTCAAACAAGTCGGGGCAAGATTAAGCGAGAGCCCAGCAGATATGGACGGAGAGGTCTTAAGGCTTGAATGCACCTAGCGGGATTTGGCTTTATATCTTGCCCAAGGTCCCTTAGATATCACGAGATTTTGCACAAGATTGGGCGAGAGTTAGGTGAGATCTCATGAGATTTGGACAGTAAGATCTCAGAGGAATGGATGGTTGCTCACAGGATTTGCCAGGAAATCGCGCTTGAGCTCCCTGAGATCTCACAAGTTTTTGCAGAGGACGGGGCAAGATTTGAGCTAGATCTCATGAGATTTGGACTGAGAGATCTCAGAGGAGTAGATGGGAACTGGCAGGACTTGTCAGGAAATCGCTCTTCAGCTCCCAGAGATCTCATGAGATTTTGTCCAAGACGGGGTGAGATTTGGGTGAGATCTCATGAGATTTGGACAGTGAGGTCTTGATAATTGCATGCAAGCTGGCGGGATTGGGCCTGAAATCTTGACCGAGCTCCATGAGATCCCAGGAGATTTCAAAGAATTCTGGGCGAGATTCGGCGAGGTCCCAGGAGATATGGACTATTTGATCTCAAGGCTGAATGCACCTGGCGGGATTTGGCTTTACATCTTGCCCAAGATTCCTGATATCTCACGAGATTTTGCACAAGATGGGGCGAGATTTGGGCGAGATCTCTGAAGATTTGGATGAGGTCTCTGAGGAGTGGATAAGAGCTGGCAGGATTTCCCAGGAAATTGTGCTTGAGCCCCCTGAGATCTCATGAGGTTTTGCACAAGATGGGGCTAGATTTGGGTGAGATCTCACAAGATTTGTACAGCGAGGTTTGATAATTGCATGCAAGCTGGCGGGATTGGGCCCAAAATCTTGACCAAGCTCCATGAGATCCCAGGAGATTTCACACCAGTCGGGGCCAGAATTTTGGTGAGATCCTATGAGACTTGGACTGCTTGGATTCAGAGGATTGAATGTATCTGACCATCGTTGGTGGGAAATCTCACTGCAGTAATGTAGATTTCATGAGATTTTGCTGAAGGCAGAGTGAGATTAGGCGAGATCACAGGAGATATGGACTGAGAGGTCTCAAGCCTTGAATGCACCTGGTGGGATTTGGCTTTATATCTTGCCCAAGGTCCCTGAGATCTCACGAGGTTTTGCACAAGACGGGGCAAGATTTGATTGAGATCTGACAAGATCAGACTGCGAGATCTCGGAAGAGTGGAAGGGAGCTGGGGGGATTTCCCAGGAAATCGTGCTTGAGCTCCCTGAGATTTCACAAATTTTTGCCCAGGATGGGGTGAGAGTTGGGTGAGATCTCACGAGATTTGGACAGCAAGGTCTTGATAATTGCATGCAAGCTGGCTGTATTGGGCCCGAAATCTTGACCGAGCTCCATGAGATCCCAGGAGATTTCACACCAGTCGGGGCTAGAATTCTGATAAGATCTCACGAGACTTGGACTGCTGGGATTCAGAGGACTGAATGTATCTGACCATCACTGGTGGGAAATCTCACTGCAGTAATGTGAGATTTCATGAGGTTTTGCCGAAGGCAGGGCGAGATTAGGCGAGATTGCAGGAGATATGGACTGAGAGGTCTCAAGGCTTGAATGCACCTGGTGGGATTTTGCTTTATACCTTGCCCAAGTTCCCTTAGATATCATGAGATATTGTACAAGACATGGCCAGATTTGGGTGAGATCTCATGAGATTTGGAAAGCAAGATCTCGGAGAAGTGAATGGCAGGTGGCAGGATTTGCCAGGAATTCGCGCTTGAGCTCCCTGAGATCTCACGAGATTTTGCCCAAAATGGGGCGAGGTTTGGGTGAGATCTCACGAGATTTAGATAGCAAGGTCCTGATAATTGGAGGCAAGCTGGCGGGATTGGGCCCGAAATCTTGACTGAGCTCCATGAGATCCCAGGAGATTTCACCCAAGTTGGAGGGCAAGAATTTTGGTGAGATCTCGTGAGACTTGGACTGTTTGGATTCAGAATATTGAATGTACCTGACCATTGCTGGTGGGAAATCGCACTGCAGTAATGTGAGATTTCATGAGATTTTGCTGAAGGCTGGGCAAGATTAGGCGAGATTGCAGGAGATATGGACTGTGAGGTCTCAAGGCTTGAATGCACTTGTCTGGATTTGGCTTTATATCTTGCCCAAAGTCCCTGAGATCTCATGAGATTTTGCACAGGACAGGGTGAGATTTGGGTGAGATCTCATGAGATTTGGACAGCGAGATCTTGGAGGAGTGGATGGGAGCTGGCAGGATTTGCCAGGAAATTGCACTTGAGCTCCTGAGATCTCACGAGATTTTGCCCAAGATGGGGGAAGATTTGGGTGAGATCTCACGAGATTTGGACAGCAAGGTCTTGATAATTCACTGTAAGCTGGCGGGATTGGGCCCGAAATCTTGACTGAGCTCCATGAGATCCCACGAGGTTTCCTACAAGACCGGGTGATGTTTGGGCAATAACTCTTGAGACTTGGACATTGAGGTTTCAGAGGCATGATGTGAGCTGGCAAGATGTGGCATGAAATCTCTCCCAGCTCCGTGATATCTCATGAGATTTCCCCAAGACAGGGTGAGATTTGGGTGAGATCTCACGAGATTTGGCCTGAAATCTTTCAGAGGAATGGATGCACCTGGCAGGTGTGGCTAGGTAACTCAAGCAGGCTCTGTAAGATCACAAGATTTTGCCCAAGACGGGGCTAGATTTGGGTGAGATCTCATGAGATTTGGACAGCGAGGTCTCAATAATTGCATGCAAGCTGGAGGTATTGGGCCCAAAATCTTGACCGAGCTCCATGAGATCCCATGAGGTTTCATATAAGACTGGATGAGGTTTGGGCGGTAACTCTCGAGACTTCGACATCGAGGTTTCAGAGGCTTGATGTGAGCTGGCAAGATGTGGCATGAAATCTCTCCCAGCTCCATGATATCTCACGAGATTTCCCCAAGACAGGGTGAGATTTGGATGAGGTCTCATAAGATTTGGCCTGAAATGTTTCGGAGGTGTGGATGAACCTGGCGGTTTGGCTAGGTAACTCAAGCAGGCTCTGTAAGATCTCGAGATTTTGCCCAAGACGGGTAGATTTGGGTGAGATCTCATGAGATTTGGAGGAGTGAGGTCTTGATAATTGGATGCAAGCTGGCGGGTTTGGGCCCAAGATCTTGACCGAGCTCCATGAGATCCCACAAAGTTTTGTACAAGACCTGGCTTGATTTGGGCGGTATCTCACGAGATTTGGACTTCTAGGTTTCAGAAGCTTGATGAGAGCTGGTGGTTTGTGGCACAAAATCTCTCCTGAGCTCTGTGATATCTCACGAGATGACAACCAAGACAGGGTGAGAGTTGGTTGAGATCTCATGAGATTTGCCCTGCAATTTGGCTTGGAGGTTTGGGTGCACCTGTCGGGTTTGGCTAGATAACACATGCCAGCTCTGAAATCTCATGAGTTTTTGCCCAAGATGGGGGAAGATTTCAGGGAGCTCTATCGAGATTTGGACTGGGAGGTTTCAGAGGATTGAATGTACCTGGCTGGGTTTGGCATGGAATCTCGCCCAAGATCCATGAGATCCCATGAGATTTTGCCCAAGACGGGGCGAGAATTGTGGTGAGATCTCATGAGACTTGGGCTGCTTGGATTCAGAGGATTGAATGTACCTGGCTGTCTTTGGTGGGAAATCTCACTGCAGCTATGTGAGATTTCATGAATTTTCACCGAAGACGGGGCGAGATTAGGCGAGATCTCAGGAGATATGGACTACGAGGTCTCAATGTATTGAATGCACCTTGTGGGATGAAGCTTTATATCTTGCCCAAGATCTGTGAGATCTCAAGAGATTTTGCCCAAGAAGGGGAGAGATTAGGTGAGATCCCAGGAGATAGTGCCTGTGAGGTCTCAAAGTCTTGAATGCACCTGGCAGGATGATGCTTTATATCTTGCCCAAGCTCCATGAGATCTCAGGAGATTTTGCACAAGACGGGGCAAGTTTTGTGCAAGATCTCACAAGATTTGGACAGCGAGGTCTCAGAGGATTGGATGGGAGCTTACAAGATTTGGCGGAAATGTCACCTGAGCTCCCTGAGATCTCATGAGATTTTGCCCAAGAGGCTTGAGATTTGTGTGAGATCTCACAAAATTTGGATAGTGAGGTTTGATAATTGGATGCAAGCTGGAGGGATTGGGCTCAAATGTTTGACCAAGCTCCATGATATCCCACGAGGTTTTGTACAAGACCAGGCGAGATTTGGGGGATATCTCATGAGATTTGGACCTCGAGGTTTCAGAGGCTTGATGCGAGCTGGTGGGATATGGCATGAAATCTCTCCTGAGCTCCCTGATAGCTCACGAGATTTCCCCAGGCAGGTGAGATCTGGGTGAGATCTCATGAGTTTTGTTCTGTAATGGCTCAGAGGAATGCATGCACCTGGCAGGTTTGGCTAGATAACTCTAGCAAGCCCCATGATATCTCACGATATTTTGCCAAAGACAGGGTGAGATTGGGTGGGGAAGATCTATTGAGATTTGTACTGGAGGTTTCAGAGGATTGAATGACCCTGGCAGGATTTGTCTTGAAGTCTTGCCTGAGTTCCGTGAGATCCCACGAGATTTTGCCCAAGACAGGGCGAGATTTGGGTGAGATCTCATGAGATTTGGACTACTTGGATTCGGAGTATTGAATACACCTCGTGGTACTTGGCATGAAATCTCACTCCAGCTATGTGAGTTCTCACGAGATTTCACCAAAGACCTAAGGAGATTAGGAGAGACCCCATGAGAAATGGACCACGAGTTTTCAAAGGCTTGATTGTACCTGGTGGGGATTAGGTTTTATATCGTGCCTGAGGTCCATGAGATCTTACGAGATTTTTCCCAAGGTGGGGCGAGATTTGGGCAAGATCTCATGAGACTTTGAGAGTGAGGGCTCAGAGGATTGTATGTGACCTGGCAGGATTTGGTTAGAATCTTGCCCGAAATCCATGAGATCTCATGAGATTTTGCCCAAGTCGGGGTGAGACTGGCATGAGATCTCACAAGATTTGGACATCGAGGTCTTGATAATTGGATGCAAGCTGGAGGGATTCGGCCCAAAAGTTTGACCAAGCTTCATGAGACTGCACGAGGTTTCATACAAGACCAGGCAAGGTTTGGTTGAGATCTCATGAGATTTGGAGTGCTAGGATTCAGAGGATTGAATATACCTGGTGGTACTTGGCATGAAATCTGTTCCAGCTATGTGAGACCTCATGAGATTTCATAAAGACCTAGCGAGATTAGGAGAGATCCCATGAGATATGGACTGCGAGATTTCAAAAGCTTGATTGTACCTGGCGGGATTAGGCTTCATATCCTGCCTGAGCTCCATGAGATCATATGAGATTTTGCCCAAGATGGGGCGAGATTTGAGCAGTATCTCATGAGATTTGGACAGTGAGGGCTTGGAGGATTGTATGCAGCTGGCAGGATTTGCCTGGAAATCTCACCTGAGATCCGTGAGATCTCACAAGATTTTGCCCAAGACAGGGCGGGATTTGGGCGAGACTCACAAGATTTGGATTGAGAGGTCTCCTATGATTGGATTGGAGCTGGCAGGACTTGGCAGAAAATCTTGTTTGAGCTTCGTGAGATCTCACGAGATTTTGCCCAAGTTGGGGTGAGTTTTGAGTGAGGTGTCAGGAGATTTGGCTGGTGAGGATCTGGAGGACTGAATGTACCTGATAGTCTTTAGTGCAATATCTCACTCTAGGTATGTGAGATCTCACAAGATTTCACCAGAGACTGGGTGAGATTAGGCGAGATCCCAGGAAATATGGACTGCGAGTTCTCAAAGGCTTGAATGCACCTGGCGGGATGAAGCTTTATACCTTGCCCTAGCTCTGTGAGATCTTGCGAGATCTTCCCCTAGGATGGGGCTAGATTTGGGAGAGATCTCATGAGATTTGATCAGTGAGGTCTTGATAATTGGGTGCAAGCTGGCAGGATTGGGCCCGAAATCTTTACCAAGCTCCATGAGAACCCACGAGTTTTGTACAAGACCCGACGAGATTTGGATGATATCTCACGTGATTTGGACTTCGAATTTTCAGAGACTTGATGCGAACTGGTGGGATGTGGTGTGAAATCTCACTTGGCTCCGTGATATTTCATGAGATTTCACCTAAGACAGGGTGAGATTTGGGTGAGATCTCATGAGATTTGGCCTGCAATGTCTTGGAGGTTTGGATGCACCTGACGGGTTTAGGTAGATAAGCGAGCTCCGTGAGATCTCACAAGATTTTGCCAAAGACGGGGTGAGATTTGGGCGAGATCTATCGAGATTTGGATAGTGAAGTCTTGGAGAATTGGATGCAAGCTGACAGGATTTGGCAGGAAATCTCGCCCAAGCTGCTGAGATCTCCCAAGGTTTCACCCAAACGGGGAGATTTGTGCGAGACTCACGAGATATGAAATGAGAGGCCTCAGAAAATTGGATGCAAGCTGACAGAATTTGGCAGGAAATCTTGCCCCAGCTGCATGAGATCTCACGAGATTTTGTCCAAGACGGGGCATATTTTGGTGAATTCTCACGAGATTTGGAGAGCGAAGTCCTGGAGTATTAGATGTGAGCTGTCAGGATTTGGTGGGAAATCTCGCCCGAGCTTTATGAGCTCTTACAAGATTTTGCACAAGAAAGGGAGAGATTTGGTTGAGATCTCATGAGATCTGGACTGGGAGGATTCAGAGGTTTGAATGTACCTGGTGGTCTTTGGGGCAAAATCTCACTCCATCTACATAAAATCTCATGAGATTTCACCGAAGCCAGGGCAAGATTAGGCGAGATCCCATGAGACATGGACTGAGTCTTAAAGGGTTGAATGCATCTGGAGGGATTAGGCTTTATATCTTGCCCAAACTCCATGAGGTCTCACGAGATTTTGCCCAAGATGAGGTGAGATTTGGGAAAGATCTCACAAGATTTCTACAGCAAGGTCTCAGAGGATTGGATGGGAGCTGGTAGGATTTGGCAGGAAATCTCACCCTGTAAGATCCCACAAGATTTCACACAAGATGGGGTGAGATTTGGGTGAGATCTCACAAGATTTGGACTGCCAGGATTCAGAGGATTGAATGTACCTGGCTGTCTTTGGTGTGAAATCTCACTCCAGCTATGTGAGATCTCATGAGATTTCACCAAAGACTTGGCAAGATTAGGTGAGATTGCATGAGATATGGACTGCAAGGTCTTAAAGGTTTGAATGCACTTGGCTGGATTAGGTTTTATATTTGGCCAACCTCTGTAAGATCTCATGAGATTTTCCCAAGTTGGGGCAAGAATTGGGTGAGATCTCATGAGATTTGGACAGCAAAGTCTCGGAGGATTGGATGGGATCTGGCAGGATTTAACAGAAAATCTTGCCCGAGCTCCGGGAGATCTCATGACAATGTGGGAAAGCCAGGGTGAGATTAGGACAAGACTCAGGAGATTTGGATTGCGAAGTCTTAGAGGATTGGATGTGAGCTGGCAGGGTTTGGTGGGAAATCTCACCCAAGCTTCAGGAGATCGCATGAGATTTTGCCCAGGATGGGGTGAGATTTTGGCAAGAAATATCAAGATTTGGATTTGGAGGTTTCAGAGGATTGAATGTACCTGGCAGGATTTGGTGTGAATTCTCGCCCAAGTTCCATGAGATCCCACAACATTTCACACAAGATGGGGCAGGATTTTGGTGAGATTTCATGAGATTTGGAGTGCAAGGATTCAGAGGAGTGAATCTACCTGGCGGTCTTTGAGGCGAAATCTCACTCCAGCTATGTGAGATCTCACAAAATTTTGCCGAAGACGGTGAGGTTTGGGTGAGATCTAATGAGATATGGACTGCGTGGTTCAAAGGCTTGAACATACCTGGCTGTATATGACACAAAATCTCACCTGACACCGTGAGATCTCACGAGATTTTGCCCAACACGGGGCAAGATTTTGGTGAGATATCACGAGATTTGGATGGCGAGGTTCAGAGGATTGAATGTACTTGGCGGTCTTTGGCATGAAATCTCGCTCCAGTTATGTGAGATCTCACGAGATTTCACCAAAGACTAGGAGAGATTTGGGTAAGATCTCATGAGTATTGGCCTGCAATGGCTTGGAGGTTTGGATGCACCTGGCAGGTTTGGCTAGATAACTCAAGAGAGCTGCCTGAGATCTCACGAGATTTTGCCCAAGATGGGGCAAGATTTGGGGGAGATCTATCAAGATTTGGACTGTGAATGTTTCAGAGGTTTGAATGTACCTGGTGGGATATGGTGCAAAATCTCTCCCGAGTTGTGAGATCCCATGAGATTTCTCACAAGACAGGGTGAGATTAAGCGAGATCCCATGAGATATGGACTGCGAGGTCTCAAAGGCTTGAATGCACCTAGCGGGATTAGGCTTTATATCTTGCCCAAGCTCCATTAGATCTCATGAGATTTTGCCCAAGAAGGGGTGAAATTTGTGTAAGATTTCACGAGATTTGGACAGCAAGTTCTTGGAGGACTGGATGAGAGCTGGCAGGATCTGGTGGGAAAACTTGCCTGAGCTTCATGAGATCTCACGAGGTTTTGCCCCAGACAGGGAGGTATTTGGGCAAGATCTCACAAGATTTGAACAGGGAGGGCTCAGAGGATTGGATGCAAGCTGGCAGGATTTGGCATGAAATCTCCCCAGAGCTCCATGAGATAGCATGAAGTTTTGCACAATTTGGGGCAAGATTTGGGCAAGATCTCACAAGATTTGGACAGTGAGGTCTTGATAATTGGATGCAAGCTGGTTGGATTGGGCCCAAAATCTTGACCGAGCTCCATGAGATCCCACGAGATTTCATGCAAGACTGGGCAAGATTTGGGTGAGATTTTATGAGATTTGGACAGTGAGGTCTTGATAATTGGGTGCAAGCTGGCGGAATTGGTCCTGAAATCTTGACCAAGCTCCGTGAGATCTCGGGAGATTCCAGCAAAGACCTGGCGAGATTTGGGCAAGATCTCATGAGATTTGGACTGCGAGTTCTCGGAGGATTGAATGCAGGCTGGCGGGATTTTACATGAAATCTCCCGCAAGATCCAAGAGATCTCACAAGATTTCAACCAACATGGGAGGAGAGTTGGTCGAGATCTCACCATATTTGGACTACTAGGCCTTGGAGGCTTCGAAGACGTATTTGGATTTGGCATGAAATCTTGTCTGAGCTCCATGATATCTCACGAGATTTCATACAAGTTGAGGTGAGATACAGGCAAGAACTCATGAGATTTGGACTGTGAGGTCTCGGAGGCTTGGAAGACCTATTTGGATTTGGTGCTATATCTCACATGAGCTCTGTTAGATCTCAGGAGTTTTTGGCAAGACAGGAGATGGTTGGGCAAGATCTCATGTGAGGTCTTGGAGCCTTGGATGTGTGCTGGCAGGAGTGGTGCAAAATCTTGCCCGAGCTCTGTGAGATCTAATGAGGTTTCACCCAAGATGGAGAAATATGGGCGAGATCTCATGAGATTTGGAGAATGAGGTCTAGGAGCTTGGATACATGCTGGTTGGAATTGTGTGAAGTCTCACTCAATCTCTGTGAGATCTCATGAGATTTCACCCAAGACAAGGTGAGATTTGGGTGAGATCTCATGAGATTTGGACTGCAATATCACGAGATATGGAAATCTCATGAGACATGGCTTGAGTTTTAAAATGATTTGGGCACATTTCTCACCAGATTTGGGTAGAAATCTCACCAGATGTGTGTGAGATCTCACATGATTTGGACTAAGTTCTCATGGGATTTGGGCTGAGTCCTGGTGAGATGTGGATGAGATCTCACAAGATTTGGACTGTGTTCTCATGAGATTTTTCAGAGATCTCACCAGATTTGATTCTAAATCACACGAGATATGCATGAACTCTCAGGAAATTTTGACTGAGTCCTGGAGAGATGTGGTTGAGGTCTCACGAGATTTGGATTAAGATCTCATGAGATTTGGGTAAAAATCTTGCAACATGCGCATTAGGTCTCCCGATATTAGGACTGAGATTGGGTGAGATTTGGAAGAGTGCTCACAAGATTTGGACTGAATTCTTAAGAGATTTGGAGTCCAATCTGATGAGGTTTGGCTAATAAGTTCTCAAGCGATGTGGACATAGATCTGTCTAGATTTTGTATAGATCTCATGGGATTTGGACCAACTCTTGATGAGACTTGCATAAGATCTCACAAGATTTGGACTAAGATCTCATGAGATTTGGACTGAGATCTTACAAGAATTTGAAGAGTTCTCACAAATTTTGGATTTAGATCTCAGGAGTTCTGAATTAGATATCACATGATTTGGCTAAAATCTTGTGAGGCCTATGTGAGATATCACAAGATTTAGACTGAGGTATGGCAAGATATGGAAGGATCTCACGAGATTTCCTTGAGTTTTAAAGAGATTTGGACAGAGATCTCACGAGATTTGGGTAGAAATCCCACCAGATGTGAGTGAGATGTCACATGATTTGGACTGAGTACTCAAGGAATTTGGACTGAGTCCTGCTGAGATTTGAGTGAGATCTCACAAGAACTCAACTGTGTTCTCATGAGATTTGTGGAGAAATAACGTGAGATGTTCCTGTGTTTTCATGAGATTTGGACTGAGGTCTTTTGAGATTTGGATGAGAATTCACCAGCTTCTGATGAGTTCTCTCGAGATTTGGACAGAGAGGCACGAGATTTGAATGAGATCATTGGAGATTTGGACTGAGATCTCACAGGATTTGGAATCAGATCAGGTGAGATTTGGCTAGAAAACTCGCGAGATGTTTGTGACATTTCACGAGATTTGGACTGAAATCTGGCAAGATCTTGAAGAGGTCTCACGAGTTTTGGACTTAGTTCTCGGGAGTTTTGAATGAGATTTTACAAGATTAGGTACAAATATTGTGAGATATGTGTGAGATCTCACGAGATTTGGAATGAAATATGGTGAGATATGGAAGAAATCTTACGAGATTTGCCTTGAGTTTTAAAGAGATTTGGACAGAGATCACACAAGATTTGGGGAGAAATCTCTCCAGATGTGCGTGAGATCTCATGTGATTTGGACTGAGTTCTCACAGGATTTGGATTGAGTCCTGGTGAGATTTGATGAGATCTCATGAGATTTGCACAGTGTTCTCATGAGATTTGGACAGAGATCTCACCACATTTGAGTATAAATTGTGCAAGATACGCGTGAGCTCTCAGTAGATTTGGACTGAGTTCTGGCGAGATTTGGTTGAAGTCTCATGAGATTTGGGAAAAAAATCTCCCTACGTGTGCATTAGATCTCACGAAATTTGAATTGAGATCCAACCAGATTTGGAAGAGAGCTCACGAGATTTGGACTGAATTCTCACGAGATTTGGAGTCCAATCTGATGAGATTTGGCTAGAAAACTCATGGGATGTGCGTGAGGTCTCAAGAGATTTGGACTTAGATATGGCTAGATTTTGTAGAGATCTCATGGGGTTTAGACTGAGTCCTGATGAGATTTGCATGAGCTCTCAGGAGATATGGGTTAAGATTTCATGAGATTTCAACTGAGTTTTCAAGAGTTTTGGACAGAGATTTCAGGAGATTTGGGTGGAAATCTCATGAGATGTTTGTGAGATATCAGGAGATCTGGAATGAGATATGGAGTGATTTGGAAGAGATCTCATGAGACTTGGACTGATTTCTCATGAGGTTTGAGATCTCATGAGATTTGTGTAGAAATATCACTGGATGTGTGTAAGATTTTAACTAAGATCTCACGAGAGTTGGTCAGAGATCTTGCTCAATGTGTGTAAGGTCTCACAAGATTGTATGAGATCTGGTGAGATTTGGAATAGATCTCATGAGATTTGGACTGAGTTCTTCCAAGATTTCGACTGAGAACTCACTAGATTTGGACAGAGATCTGGTGAGGTTTGGATGAGCTCTTACAAGATTTGGCTAGAAATCTCGTGAGATGTGTGTGAGATCTCACATGATTTGGACTGAGTTCTCATGAGATGTGCAATAAGATCTCACATGATTTGGGTAGATATGTGAAATGTGCATGTGATATCATGAGATTTGGACTGAAATCTGGCGAGATTTCAATGAGATCTCATGGGAAAAGGACTGAGTTCTCTCGAGATTTGGACTGAGGTCTCATGAGATTTGAACTACAAACTCGAGATTCTGGGAGAAATTTCATGAGATGTGTGTGAGACATCATGGTGTTTGGACATCGATTGGCAAGACTGGAAGACATCTCACAAGATTTGAACTGAGTTCACACAAGATTTGGACTGAGTTCTCACGAGATTTGGAATGCGATCTGGCCCCTGGGATGTGCATGAGGTCTCAAGAGATTGGACATAGATCTGTCTGGATTTTGTAGAGGTCTCATGGGATTTGGATTGAGTCCTGATGAGATTTGCATGAAAACTCATGAGACTTGGAATGAGATCTGGTGACGTTTGGAAGTGATTTCATGAGATTTGGACTGATTTCTCATGAGGTTTGGAATGAGATCTCATGAGATTTCATTAGAAATCTCACAAGATGTGTGTGAGATCTCACTAGATTTGGACTGTGATCTTAGGAGACTTGGAAGAGCTGTCACGAGATTTGGACTGATTTCTCACGAGATTTGGAATGCGATCTCACAAGAATTGGGTAGATATCTTGCGAAATGTGTGTGAGATCTCACATGATTTGGACTGTGTACTCACAGGATTGGACTGAGTCCTGGCATGATTTGGAAGAGATCTCAGGAGATTTGGAATCAGATCTGATGAGTTTGGCTAGAAACCTCCCAGGACCTGTCTAGATTTTGTAGAAATCTCATGGGATTTGGACTGACTCCTGATGGGATTTGCATGAGATCTCATGAGATTTGGACTAAGATCTCACAAGATTGGACTGAGATCTGGCGAGATATGGAAGAGACCTCACTAGGTTAGGACTTAGTTCTCAGGAGTTTTAAATGAGATGTTACAAGATTTAGCTATGAATTTTTGAGATGTGTGTGAGATCTCACAAGGTTTGGAATGAGATATGGTGAGATATGGAAGAGATCTCATGAGATTTGCTTGAGTTTTAAAGACATTTGGACAGAGATCTCACGAGATTCGAGTAGAAATCTCAACAGATGTGGGTGAGATCTCACATGGGATCTCACCCACATCTCACTGAGTTCTCATGGGATTTGGACTGAGTCCTGGTAAGATTTGGACAAGATCTCATGAGATTGGGACTAAGATCTCATGAGATTTGGGTAGAAATATCACGAGAAGTTCGTGAGATCTCATGAGATGTAGACAGACCTTTTGAGATTAGGATATGCTTTCAAGAGCTTCTGACGAGTTCTCTCGAGATCTGGACAAGGTGGTTGAGAACTGAATGTGACCTTAGGAGATTTGGACTGAGTTCTCACAAGATTTGGAATCAGATCTGATGAGATTTGACTAGAAATCTTGTGAGACATGTGTGAGATATCTTGAGATTTGGACCGAGATGTGGCAAGATTTGGAAGAGATCTCATGAGTTTTGGACTTAGTTCTCAGGAATTTTGAATGAGATTTTACAAGATTTAGCTACAAATATTGCAAGATGTGTGTGTGACCTCATGAGATTTGGACTGAGATCTGGCAAGAGATGGAAGAAATCTCACGAGATTTGGCTTGAGTTTTAAAGAGATTTGGACAGAGATCTCACAAGATTTGGGAAGAAATCTCTCCAGATGTGTGTGAGTTCTCACATGATTTGGACTGAGTTCTCACGGGATATGGACTGAGTCCTGGTGATATTTGATGAGATATCATGAGATTTGCACTGTGTTCTCATGAGATTTGGACAGAGATCTCACCAGATTTGAGTATAAATCGCACAAGATATGTGCAAGCTCTCAGGGGATTTGGACTGAGTTCTGGCGAGATTTGGTTGAGATCTCAAGAGATTTGGATTAAGATCTCATGAGGTTTGGGTAAAAATCTCACTACATACACATTAGATCTCCCGATATTAGGACTGAGATCTGGCGAGATTTGGAAGAGTGCTCACGAGATTTGGACTGAATTCTCATGAGATTTGGAGTCCAATCTGACGAGGTTGGCTAGAGAAGTCATGGGATGTGCATAAGGTCTCAAGAGATTTGGACGTATATCTGTCTAGATTTTGTAGAGATCTCATGGGATTTTGACTGACTCCAATTGAGATTTGCATGAGCCCTTACGAGATTTGGACTGAGATCTGGCAAGATTTGGAAGAGCTCTCACGAGTTTTGGACTTAGATCTCAGGAATTTTGAATGAGATCTCACAAGATTTGGCTACAATCTTGCGAGATGTGTGTGTGACCTCACGAGATTTGGACTGAGATCTGGCGAGATATGGAAGAGATCTCATGAGATTCAGTTTGAGTTTTAAAGAGATTTAAACAGAAATCTCATGTGATTTGTGTTGAAATCTCACCACATGTGCGTGAGCTTTCACATGATTTGGACTGAGTTCTCACGGGTTTGGTCTGAGTTTGGGCGAGATTTGGATGAGATCTCATGAGATTTGGACAGTCTGGTGAAATTTGAATGAGATCATATGAGATTTAACTCAGGTCTCACGAGATTTAGGATCAGACATGATGAGCTCTGGCTAGAAATCTCATGAGATGTGTATAAGATCTTACGAGATTTGTTCTGAGATCTGGTGAGATTTGGACTAAGTTCTCAAGAGATTCAGACAGAGATCTCACCAGATTTGGCTATAAATCTCATGAGACATGCATGAGATCTCAGGAGATTTGGAATGGGTTCTGGTGAGATTTGGTTGAGTTCTCACAAGATTTGGAATAAAATCTCACCAGATTTGGGTAAAAATCTCACTACATGTGTGTTAGATCTCCAAAAATTTGGCCTGAGATTTGGCAAGGTTTGGAAGAGAGCTCACGAGATTTGGACTAAATTCTCATGAGATTTGGAATCCATCTGACGAGCTTTGGATAGAAATCTCTCGAGATGTGTGTGAGATCTTATGAGATTTGGACTGATTTCTCATGAGGTTTAGAATGAGATCTCATCTTGCAAGATGTGCGTGAGATCTCACTAGATTTGGGCTGCAATCTTGAGAGATTTGGAAGAGCTGTCACAAGATTTGGACTGATTTCTCACGAGATTTGGAATGCGATCTCATGAGATTTGGGTAGATATGAATGTGCATGAGATCTCACATGATGTGGACTGCGTACTCATGGGATTTGGACTGAGTCCTGGTGCAATTTGGAAGAGATCTCACGAGATTTGGAATCAGATCTGATGAGTTTGGCTAGAAACCTCCCGGGATCTGTCTAGTTTGGCTAGAAATCTCATGGGATTTGGACTGACTCCTGATGAGATTTGCATGAGATCTCATGAGATTTGGACTAAGATCTCATGAGAGGTGGACTGAGATCTGGCAAAATATAGAAGAGATCTCACTAGTTTAGGACTTAGTTCTCAGGAGTTTTGAATGAGATGTTACAAGATTTAGCTACCAATATTGCGAGATGTGTGTGAGATCTCACAAAGTTTGGAATGAGATATGGAAGAGATCTCATGAGATTTGCTTGAGTTTTAAAGAGATTTGGACAGAGATCTCATGAGACTCGCGTAGAAATCTCAACAGATATGGGTGAGATCTCACATGATAGACTGAGTTCTCTTGGGATTTGAACTCTGTTTTGGTGAGACTTGGATGAGATCTCATTAGATTTGGACAGAGTTGGAGAGATTTGAATGAGATTATATGAGATTTGAACTCAGTTCTCATGAGATTTAGGTTTAGACCTGATGAGCTCTGGCTAGAAATCTCACGAGATGTGGGTAAGATCTTACCAGATATGTTCTGAGATCTGGCGAAATTTGGAAGAGATCTCAGGCAATTTGGACTGAGTTCTCAAGAGATTCAGACAGAGATCTCACCAGATTTGGCTATAAATCTCATAAGACATGCTTTCGACCTCAGGAGATTCAAACTGAGGTCTGGTGAGATTTGGTTGAGGTCTCACGAGATTTGGATTAAGATCTCACCAGATTTGTGTAAAAAATCTCTTTACATATGGTGAGCTCTCACGAAATTTGGACTGAGTTCTGGTGGGATTTGAAAGAGTTCTCACGAGATTTGGACTGAATTCTCATGAGATTTAGAATCCAATCTGACGAGGTTTGGCTAGAAAACTCGTGGTATATACCTGAGGTCTCAGGAGATTTTGATGTAGTTCTGTCTAGATTTCATAGAAATTTCATGGGATTTGCACTGAGGCCTGACAATATTTACATGAGATCTCATGAGATTTGGACTAAGATCTCCCAAGTTTTGGAAGCGATCTCACGAGTTTTGGACTTAGTTCTCAGTAGTTTTGAATGAGATCTCTCAAAATTTGGTTAAAATCTTGTGAGATGTGTGTGAGATCTCATGATATTTAGACTGAGATATGGTGAGATATGGAAGAGATCTCATGAAATTTGGCTTGAGTTTTAAAGAGATTTGGACAGAGCTCTCACAAGATTTGGGTAGATATCTCACCAGACATACATAAGATCTCACATGATTTGGCCTGAGTTCTCAAGGGATTTGGACTGAGTCCTGGTGAGATTTGGATGAGATCTCATGAGAATTGGACTGTGTTCTCATGAGATTTGTGGAGAAATACTGTGAGGTGTTTGTGAGATCTCATAAGATTTGGACTTAGATCTTTTGAGATTTGGATGAGATTTCACAAACTTCTGATGGGTTCTCATGAGATTTAGACAGAGGTTGGCGAGATCTGAATGGATCATAGGAGATTTGGACTAAGATCTCACGTGATTTGGAATCAGATCAGATGAGATTTGGCTAGAAATCTCATGAGGAGTGTGTGACACATCATGAGATCTGGACTGAGATCAGGCGAGATTTGGAAGAGATCTCATGAGTTTTTGACTTAGATCTCAGGCATTTTGAATGAGATCTTACAAGATATAGCTATAAATCTTGGGAGATATGTGATATCTCACGAGATTTGAGTTGAATTCTCATGAGATTTGCAGTCTAATCTGACGAGGTTTGGCTAGAAAAGTCATGGGATGTGCAAAGGTCTCAAAAGATTTGGACATAGATCGCTAGATTTTGTAGAGATATCATGGGATATGGATTGACTCCTGACGAGAGCTCATGAGTTTTGGACTAAGAACTCCTGGGGTTTGGACTGAGATCTGGCGAGATTTGGAAGAGATCTCACGAGATTTGTCTTAGTTCTCTGGAGTTTTGAGTGAGATGTGTGTGAGATCTCACGAGATTTGGACTGAGATATGGTGAGATATGGAAGAGATCTCACAAGATTTACTTGAGTTTTAAAGAGATTTGGGCAGAGATCTCACGAGATTTGAGTAGAGATCTCAACAGATATGGGTGAGATCTCACATGATTTGGACTGAGTTCTCGTTGGATTTGAACTCTGTTTTGGTGAGATTTGGATGAGATTTAGACAGAAATATCACAATATTTGAATGAGATTTCATAAGATTTGGACTGAGATGTCCTGAGATTTTCTCCAAAATCAGGTGAGGTCCAGCTAAGTAAAGAGGTGTATTGTCTTTCATTTCTCAGGTGTGGATGCTAATAGAGACAACCTGAATGATTTGAAAGCCTGGAAAAGCCCCAGGGAGCCTGCCTGTTTGCTCACTTCTCCTGCTAGTGGGCACATTGCTTCTTCCTTACTCTCCTGCCCTTCTGTTTCTATCACCTCTGGTTGAGTGTGAATAAGAGTCCACAGAGCCAATTCATACTGAATTCAATGCTCCCTTCTTACCTGTACTTCATCCAGGATGCCAAAACACCAGGGATTTAGGTGTGAGACATCTTGTGTCTTCCAACAGGTCATGTCTGGGACCAATTATGAAACTGGAAATATTGGAAGTTCTGCCCAATCTTGGCATGTACCATCCTTATCTACGTAAGGATCTCATAGCAGGCTTTGTGCTGCTATGAGGCAGCAGTCCTCCAGCAGTGATATCCTCCCATGGGCCCAGAGTTTGGCCTCAGATACAAAAGGTTTTGACCCTAGATCTCGCTGACTGAGCCTATGATCTCAGGAGATTTGAATGAGATCTCACAAGATTTGGACCGAGATCTCATGAGTTTTGGGTGAGATCTCAGGAGATTTGGATGAGATTGCACAAGATTTGGACTGAGATCTGGCCAGATGGGATGAGATCTTACAAGATTAGAGCTGAGATCTCCTGAGATTTTCCCCAAGATCACGTGAAGTTCAGCTAAATAAGGGGCATCTTTTATTTCTGGGGGTTTGTGAGGCCAATACAGACAGCCTTAACATTTTCAAATCCTGAGAAAGCCCCAGGGAGCCTGCCTGTTTGCTCACTTGTCCTGCTCAGGGCCACATTGCTTCTTCCTTCTTCTCCTGCTCTTCTGTTTCTATGACCTCTAGTTGAGTGTAAGTGTCCAAGGGCCCATTCATCCTGAATTCAATGCTCCCTTCTTACCTGCTCTTCACCGAGGATGCTGAAATGCCAGGGACTTAGGTGTGAGACACCTTGTGTCTGCTTGTAGGTAGTCTGTGGGAGCTATTATGAAACTGGAAATATTGGAAGCTCTGACAAATCCTGGCATGTGCATTCCCTACAGGATTGCAAAGGAGGCCCTGCTAGTGAGTGCCAGATTCTACCAACGGCCCAGGAGTTTGGCCACAGACCCAACAGGTTTTGGCCCTATCTGTCACTGGCTGGGCCCAAGATCCCACGAGATTTGGATGAGGTCTTCGAGATTTGGACTGTGACCTCACGAGATTTGGACGGAGATCTCATGAGATTTTCCCCAAGATAAAGTGAGCTCCAGCTAAGGAAAGAGGTATCTTTTACCTTTTCTCTGGGGTGTTGTGAGGCTAAAACAGAGAGCCTGAACCTTTTGAAAGCCTGGGAAAGCGACCAGGGAGCCTGCCTGTTTGCTCACTTATCCTGCTGGGGGGGTAGTGGTGGCTAGGGTGGGCACATGGCTTCTACCTTCCCCTCCTGCAATCCTGTTTCTATCTCCTTTGGTTGAGTATGAATTAGTGTCCACAGGACCCATTCATCCTGAATTCAGTGCTCCCTTCTTACCTGATGATCACCCAGGATGCTGAAACACCAGGAACTTAGGTGTGAGCTACCTGGTGTCTGCCAGTAGGTTCAGTGTGGAGCAATTATGAAACCAGAAATATTGGAAATTCTGCCCAATCCTGGCATATGCATTCCATACCAACATAAGGATTGCAATGCAGGTCCTTCAAGGGATTGGCAGTTCCTCCCCATGGCCTGGGGAGTTTGGCCACAGATACAAGTTTTGGCCCTCGATCTTGCTGGATGGGTCCAAGATCTCACAATATTTGGATGAGATCTCACAAGATTTGGCCCAAGATCTCGGGAGCTTTGAATGAGATCTCATGAGATTTGGAAAGAGATTTTCCCAAACATCATGTGAGTTCTAAGGAATGAGGTATCTTTCCTTTTTTTCCTGTGGTGTTGTGAGGCTAACAGAGATAGCCTTAATGTTTTGTAGGCCTGGGATAATCCCAGGGAGCTTGCCTGTGTGCTCATTTGTTTTGCTAGATGGCATATTGCTTCTTCCTTCCCCTCCTGCCCTTCTGTTTCTGTCACCTCTGTTTGAGTGTGAATAAGAGTTGACAGGGCCCATTCATCCTGAATTCAATGCTCCCTTCTTTCCTTCTCTCCACCCTGGATGCTGAAACACCAGGGATTTAGGTGTGAAACAACTTGTGAATTCCTGCAGGTCGTGTCTGTGACCAATGATGAAACCGGAAATATTGGAAGTTCTGCCCGATGCTGGCATGGGCATTCCTTACTGATATAAGGAGCACAAACATGCTCTGCTAAGGAGTACCAATACCTCCCAAGGGCCTGGGACTTTTGGCCAGAGATCTCAGGAGTTTTGACCCTATATCTCCTGGCTGGGCCCGAGCTCGTATGAGATTTGAATGAGATCTCAGGAGATTTGGACTGAGATCATACGAGATTTGCCCCATGAGCATGTGGGATCTGGTGGCTTGTTCCTGCAGGTGGCGACTCTCACACAGACTGTCCTGAAATGTCAAAAGTCTGGGAGAGCAGCCAGGAAGCCTTCTGTGTTCAGTTGAGCCAGCTCCCAGACTCATTGCCTCTTCCTTAACTAATATGCTTCCAAGTCTCTCCCTTCTCAAGTAATGTCAGTAAGTGACCTGGAGGCCCATTCTTCCTTATTTCAGTGCTCTGTTTGGACCCAACATCAGAATGCTGTCTGTGGTGTTTGTGGAATGCCATGTTTTCCCGTGGTTCCCCAGACAAGAATGTCCAAAGCTAGCTATTGTGCTGCACAGGCATCAAGTCTAGGGAGTTCCCACCCCTGCCAAATTCCTGTCAGATTTCTCCCAAGTCTCGTGAGATTTAGTTATAGATATGGCAGTATTTGGCCAGAACTCTTGGGGATTTTTGCCCACGTTCAAGGAGTGGACTTTGATCTCACAGATTTGTCAGAGTTCTCTTCAGATTCCTAAGAGTGTGTCCAAGGAATTTGCGAGATTTGCACCAAGATTACATGAGATTCGCCTAAGGAAAGAGGTATCTTTTCTTTTTTTCTGGGGAGTTATGTGGCAAACACAGATAGCCTTAACGTGTTGAAAGCCTGGGAAAGCCCCCAGGGAGTCTGCCTGTGTGCTCACATGTCCTGCTCTGGGACACATTGCTTCTGCCTTCTCCTCCTGCCCTCCTGTTGGTATCACCTCTGGTTTAATGTGAATAAGAGTCCTCAGGGCCCATTCTGAATTCAGTGCTCCCTTCTTAACCCCATTTCACCCAGGATGCAGAGACACCAGGGATTTAGGTGTGAGAAACCTTGTGTCTTCCTGCAGGGCCTGTTTGGTAGCAATTCTGAAAGTGGAAATATTGGAAGTTGTACCCAATCCTAGCATGTTCCATTCCTTCCTATAAAAGGACTACAAAGCAGCTTCTGCTAGGGAGTGCCAGTTTCAAAAAGGGCCATGAATTTGGCCAGAGATCTCATGAGACTTGACCCCAGATCTCACTGTTTCAGCCTGAGATATCAGGAGAATTGGATGAGATCTCAAGAAATTGGACTAAGTTCAGGTGAGAATTGCCCCAAAATCACATGAGATCCAACAAAGGCAGGGGGTGGCTTGTTCCTGCAGGTGGCATTGCTCACACAGACTGTCCTGAAATGTCAAAAGCCTGGAAGAGCACCCAGGGAGCCTTCCTGCATATTCAGATAAGTTAGCTCCCAGGTTCCTTGCCTCTTCCTGTAACTAATGCCCTCCTGTGTCTCTCCCTTCTCACATAATGTCAATAAGGGACCTGGAGGCCCATACATCCCTATTTCAGTGCTCTGTTTGGACCCAACATCTGAATGGCCTCTGTGGGCTTTGTGAAATGCCAGATGTTCTCATGGTACCCCAGACAGAAATGTCGCTATTATGCTGCACAGGCATCAAGGCTAGGGAGTTCCCACCCCTGCTGAGTTCTCTTGAGATTTCTCCCCAGTTCTTACAAGATTTAGATATAGATCTAGCTAGATTTGGCCAAGTTCCAAGGAGTCGACTTTGATCTCACGAGATTTGTCCTCAGTTCTGGTGAGATTTGGTCAGAGGATTCCTGAGTGGTAGCCAGATAATTCCCGAGATTTCCCTAAGATTTTATGAGATCCAGCTAAGTAAAGAGGTGGCTTATCTTTTTTTCTGGGGGGCTTGCCAGACAAACAGAGATGGCCTTAATGTGTTGAATGCATTGGAAAGACACCACGGAGCCTGCTGTGTGCTCAAATGTCCCTCTCATGGGCATTTTGGTACTTCCTTTTCCTTCTGCCCTCCTGTTTCTATCACTTCCGGTTTAGTGTCATTAAGAGTCCACAGGCCCTATTCTTCCTGAATTCAGAGCTCCCTTGTTTCCCCCATTTTACCCAGGATGCTGCAACTCCAGGGCTTTAGGTGTGAGACACCTTGTGTCTTCCTACAGGTCGTGTCTGGGAGCATTTCTGAAGCTGGAAATATTGAAAGTTGTGCCCAATCCTGGCATGTGCCATCCCTACCTACTTAGGAGAACAAAGCAGGCTCTGCTGTGGTGTAGAGGTACCTCCCAAGGGCCCAGGAGATTTGGGCAGAGATCTTTTATGTTTTGGCCCTAGATCTCTTTGGCTGGGTGAGATCTCATGAGATTTGGATGAGATCTCAGGAGATTTGGGCCGAGAATATGTGAGACTTGCCCCAAGATCATGCAAAATCTGGGAAAGGCAGGAGGTGGCTTGTTCCTGCAGGTGGTGACTCTCACACAGACTGTCCTAAAATACTGAAATACTGGGAATGCACCCAAGGAGGCTTCCCGTGTGTTTGGATTAGCCAGCTCATTGCCTCTTCCTGTACCTAATACACTTCTGTGTTTATTGCCTCTCATGTCATGTTGGTAAGGGACCTAGAGGCCCATTCATCCCTATTTCAGTGCTCCATTTGACCTCAACATCAGAATGGCATCTGTGGGCTTTGTGGAATGCCAGGTGTTCCCAGGGTTCCACAAGCAGGAACGTCCAACAGGTACTTATTTTGCTGTAAAGGCATCGAGGCTAGGGATTTCCCACCCCTGCCAAGTTCCCATGAAATTTCTCTGCAGGTCTTGGGAGATTTAGTTATTGATCTGGCAAGATTTTGGGCAACCTCTCAGGGGATTTTGGCCCAGTTCCAAGGAGTGGACTTTCATCTCAGATTTTTCCAGAGTTCTTGTGAGATTTGGTCAAAGAATTCTTGAGAAGTAGCCAGAGAATTTGCAAGATTTGCCCCAAGATTAAATGAGATCCAGCTAAGGAAAAGGGTGGTTTATCTTTTTTATCTGGGGGTTTCTGAAACAAACAGAGATAGCCTTAATGTGTTGAGTGCATTGGAAAGACCCCAGGGAGCCTTCCTGTGGGCTCACATGCTCCAGGGCCCATTTCTTCTTCCTTCTCCTCCTGCCCTCTTGTTTCCATCACCTCAAGTTTAGGTGAATAAGAGTCCTTAGAGGGGGCACCTGGGTGGCTCAGGCGGTTAAGTGTCTGCCTTCAACTCAGGTCATGATCCCAGCATCCTGGGATCGAGCCCCGCATTGGGCTCCCTGCTCAGCTGGAAGCCTGCTTCTCCCTCTCCTACTCCCCCTGCTTGTGTTCCCTCTCTCTGTCTCTATGTCAAATAAATAAAATTAAAAAAAAAAAAGAGTCCATAGAGCTCATTCTTCCTGAGTTCAGTGCTCCTTTGTTACCCCCACTCCCCCTAGGATGATGAAACAGCAGGGATTGAGGTGTGAAACACATTGGGTCTTCCTGCTGATCGAGTCTGGGAGCATTTCTGAAACTGGAAATACTGGAAGTTGTTCCCAATCCTGGTATGTGTCATCCCTACCTACTTAAGAGCACAATGCAGGCTCTCCTAGGGAGTTCCAGTTCCTCCCAAGGGCCCAAGAGCTTTGGCCAGAGATCTCACAAGTTTTGACCCTAGATCTCCATGGCTGGACCCAAGATCTCATGAGATTTGGATGAGATCTCATGGGATTTGGTCAGAGGATTCCTGAGAGGAAGCCAGAAAATTTGCGAGATTTGCCCCAAGATTACATGAGATTCGCCTAAGGAAAGAGATTATCTTTACTTCTCTGGGGGTTTGTGAGACAATCACAGACAGACTTAACATGTTGAAAGCATGGGAAAGCCTCCAGGAGCCTGCCTGTGTGCTTATATGTCCAGCTCTGGGGCACATTGTTTCTTCCATCTCCTCCTGCCTTCCTGTTTCTATCACCTTTGGTTTAGTGTGAATAAGAGTTCACAGGGCCCATTCATCCTGAAAGTCAGTGTTCCCTTGTTATACCCACTTCACCCAGGATGCTGAAACATCAGGGATTTCGATGTGAAAAACCTTGTTTTCCTGCAAGTCGTCTGTACACATTTCTGAAACCGGAAATATTGGATTTTCCCCCCAATCCTGGCATGGGCCATCCTGACCTACTTAAGGAGCCCAAGCAGGCTTGTGAGAGAGTGCCAGCTCCTCCAAAGGACCCCAGAGTTTTGGCCAGAGATCTCATGAGTTTTGACCCTAGATCTTGCTTGCTGTGTCTGAGATCTCTTGAGACTTGGATGAGATCTCACTAGATTTTGAGTGAGATCACTTGAGATTTGCCACAAGATCAAATGAGATCTGGCAAAGGCAGGAAGTGGCTTATTCCTGCAGGTGGCGACTCTCACACAGACGGTCCTAAAGTGTCAACCGCCTGGGAAAACATCCAGGGAATCATCCTCTGTGTTCAGATGTGTCAGCTCCCAGGAGCCTTGCCTCTTCCTTCATCTAATGCCCTCCTGTGTCTATCACCTCTAAGATAATGTCTGTAAGGGACCTGGAAGCAATTCATCACTATTTCAGGCTCCATATTGACCCCAACATCAGAACGGTGTCTGTGAAAGTTTGTGGAATGCCAGGTGTTCCCAGGGTTCCCCAAACCAGGAATGTCCCAATGCTAGCTATTATGCTACACAAGAGTCAGATCTGATGAGTTCACTTCCCTGATAATTTTCCAGGAGATTTCTCCCCAGGTCTTGCGAGATTTGGCTTTATGTCCTGCCAGATTAGGCCCAACCTCTCAGGAGATTTTAGTCTAGGTCTAAGCAGTGGCCTTTGATCTGCTGAGATTTCTCCAGAGATTTCCTGAGATTTGGTCTGAGGATTCCTGACAGGTAGCCTGAGAGTTTGAGAGATTTGCCCCAAGTTTACATGAGATCAGGCTAAGGCAAGAGGAGGTTTATCTTTACTGTGGGGTGGGGGTGGGGGGGAACACACACAGAGAGCCTTAATGTTTTGAAAACCTGTGAAATCACTGAGGGAGCCTGCCTGTATACTCAGATATCAGCTCGGGGGCATATTGCTTCTGTCTTCTCCCTGGACCTCCTGTTTCTATTACCTCCATTTAAGTGTAAATAAGAGGTAGCAGGACACACTCATCCAGAATTCAGTGCAACCTTGTTCCCCCCATTTTATCCAGGACAGTGCAACACCAGGAATTTAGGAGTGAGAAATTCTTCAAGATCACATGAGTTCTGGCAAGAGGAGGAGGAGGTGGCTTGTTTCTGTGGACGGGGAGTCTCAAACGCATTGTCCTGAAAAGCAGAAAACCTGGAAAAGCTGGAAAGCCAGCTCCCAGGCTTGTTGCCTATACATGCACCTAATGTTCTCCTGTTTCTATTTTATTATTATTTTTAAATTAATTTTTTATTATGTTCAATTAGCCCCCATATAGCACATCATTAGTTTTTGATGTAGTGTTCAACTATTCATTAGTTGCATATAACACCCAGTGTTCTCCTGTTTCTGTCACCACTAAGGTAATGTCTGTATGGACCTGCATGCGATTAATCCCTATTTCAGTGTTCCGTGTTGACCCCAACATCAGAATGTCTTCTGTGCTCATTTGTGGAATGCTAGATGTTCCCAGGGTTCCCCAAACCGGGAATGTCCCAATGTTAGCTATTATGCTGCACAGGACTCAAGGCTATGAGGACCCACCACTGCCGACTTTCCAGGAGATTTCTCCCCAGGACTCAGGAGATTTGTCCATAGACCTCAAGAGATTAGGCCCAACCTCTCAAGAGATTTTTTTTTTTTTAGGGAATTTTGGCCTAGTTCCAAGTTTTGGTCTTTGATCTCTGTAGATTTGTCCAGAGATCTGAGATTTAGTCAGATGATTCCTGAGAGGTAACCTGAAAATGTATGATATTTGCCCAAAGATTACATGAGAGCTGGCTAAGGCAAAGGGAGGTTTATCTTTATTTTGCATGGGGCGGGGGGGTGGGCGAGACACACATAGACAGCTTTAATGTGTTGAAAGACTGGGAAAGCCTCCAGAAGCCTGCATGTGTGCTCAGATGTCCAGCTTGGGTACATATTGCTTCTGTCTCCTCCCCTAGCCCTCCTGTTTCTATTACCTCCATTTAAGTTTGAGGAAGAGGGCACAGAGCCCATTCATCCTGAATTCAGTGTTACCCTGTTACCCTCACTTTTCCCAGGATGTTTAAACACTAGGGACATAGGAGTGGACTCCCTGTGTCTTTGTGCAGGTAGTGTCTGGGAGCATTTGTGAAACTGCAATATTGGAAGTTGTGCCCAATCCTGGCATGTGCCATCCCTGCCTACTTAAGTAGCATAAAGCAGTCTCTGCTAAGTAGTGCCAGGTCCTCCTGAGGGTGTCAGAGATTTGATATCTCGTGAGTTTTGGCCCTAAATTTTGATGGCTGGAGCTGAACTCTCACGAGAATTGGATAAGATATCATGAGAGTTGGACTGAGATCACATGAGATTTGCTCAAGGATCACGTGAGATCTGGCAAAGAGAAGAGGTGGCTTCTTTCTGTGGGTGCCAAGTCTCAAACAGTCTGTTCTAAATTGTCAAAATCCTGGGAAATCACACAGGGAATGGCCCTGTGTTTTTAGATGAGCCAGCTCCCAGGGTCGTTGCCTCTTCCTGCACCTACTGCCCTCCTGTGTGTATCACCTGTAAGGTAATGTCAGTAAAGGACCTGGAGGCCATTCATTCCTTGCTATTTCAGTGCTCTGTTTTGACCCCCAACATCAAAATGGCATCAGTGGTAGTTTGTGGAATGCCAGGTGTTCCCAGGGTTCCCCCAACCAGGAATGTCCCAATGCTAGCTATTATGCTGCACCAGAGTCATGCCTAGGAAGTTCCCACCCCTGCCAATAATCCCAGAGATTTCTCCCCAGGTCTTGCATGATTTGGCCATAGAACCTGTGAGCTTAGGCCTGACATGTCAGGAGACTTGGGCCTAGTTCCAAGCAGTGGCCTTTGATCACCTGAGATTTATCCAGAGATCTCATGCTATTAGTTCTGAGGATTCCCAAAAGGTAGCTTGATAATTTGCGAGATGTGCTCCAAGATTACATGAGATCTGGCTAAGGCAAAAGGAGGTTTATCTTTATTTGGGGGATAGGGAGATGCACACAGACAGCCTTAAGGTGTTGAAAGACTGGGAATGCACTCAGAAACCTGCCTATGTGCTCAGATATCCAGCTTGGGGGCATATTGCTTCTGTCTTCTCCCCTGCCCTCCAGTTTCTATTACCCCCATTTAAGTGTAAAGAAGAGGAAGCAGGGCTCATTCATCTGGAATTCAGTGCAATCTTGTTTCCCTCACTTTATCCAGGATGCTGAAACACCAGGCATATAGGAGGGAGAACCTTGTGTCTTTGTGCTTGTCCTGTCTGGAAGCATTTGTGAAACTGTAAATATTGGCAGCTGTGCCCAACCCTGGAATGTGTCATCCCTACCTACTTAACTTGCACAAAGAAGGCTCTGCTAGGTAGTGCTATGTCCTTCTGAGTGTGCAGGAGCTTTGGGCAGAGATCTCATGACTTTTGGCCCTAGATCTCACTGGCTGGGTGCAAGATCTCATCAGATTTGGATGAGTTCTCACAGGAGTTGGACTCAGATCACATGAGATTTGCCCCAAGTTGACATGAGATCAGGCACAGGCAAGAAGTGGCTTGTTTCTGTGGGTGGCAAGTCTTAAACAGACTGCCTTGAATTGTTGAAGCCTGAGAAAGCACCCAGGTAGCCTTCCTGTGTGTTCAGATAGCCAGGATCCAGGCTCATTACCTCTTCCTGGACTAATGCCCTCCTGTGTCTATCACCTCTAGGCCATGCATCCCTATTGCAGTGTTCCATTTTGACCCCAAGATCAGAATGGCATCTGTGGGCATTTGTGGAATGCCAGGTGTTCCCACGGTTCCCCAAAAAAGTAATGTCCCAGTGCTCACTATTGCAGCACAGGAGTCAAGGCTAGGGAGTTCCCAGCCATGCAGAGTTTCTGGGAGATTTTTCCCCTGTTCTTTCATGGTTTGGCCATAGATTTCGTAAGATTAGTCCCAACCTTTCAGGAGATTTTGGTGGAGTTCCAAGCAGTGACCTTTGATCTCCTGAGATATGACCAGAGATCTTGTGAGATTTGGTCCAAAGATTCCTGAGTGGTAGCCTGAGAATTCCAGAAATTTGACCCAAGATTATGTGAGATCTGGCTAAGGCAGGAGGAGGCTTATTTGTGTGTGTGTGTGGGGGGGGAGAAGGGTGACACACACACAGACAACCTTAACTTGTTGAAAGACTGGAAAAGCTGTTTCTTATATTCCACTTATAACTATAGGAAACAAACTGAGGGTTGCTGGATGGGAAGTGGTTGGGGAGATGGGATAATTGGGTGATGGGCATTAAGGAGAGCACATAATGTGATGAGCACCAGGTGTTATACACAACTGATGAATTATTGAACTCTACACCTGAAACTAATGATATACTATATATTGGCTAATTGAATGTAAATTTTTAAAAAAGACGGGAAAGCCCCAGAAGCCTCCTGTGTGCTCAGATGTCCAACTCGTGGGCTAATTGCTGATCTCTTCTCCCACTGCCTTCCTATTTCTATTACACCAATTTTAATGTGAATAAGAGCACACAGGGCCCATTAATCCTGAACTCGGTGTTCCCTTGTTACCCCCACTTTTCCCACCAGGGATATAGGAATGAGACACCTTGGTCTTCATGCAGGTTGCATCTGAGGGTATTCATTAAACTGCAAATATTAGCAGTTGTGCCCAATCCTGGAATGTGCTGTCCCTACCTACTAAGTAGCACAAAGCAGTCTCTCCTAGGGTGTGCCAGGTCCTACTGAGGCTTGGGCATTTTGTCCAGATATCTCATGAGTTTTGGACCTAGAACTTGCTGGCTGAGCCCCAAATCTCACGTGATTTGGATTCAGATCACATGAGATTTGCCCCAAGATCAGGAGAGATCTGGAAAAGTTGAAGAGGAGTCTTGTTTCTGAAGGTAGTGAGTCTCAAACAGACTGTCCTGAATTGTCAAAAGCATTGGAAAGCACCCAGGGAGACATTCAGTGCGTTTAGATAAGCTAGCTCTATGACTATTTCCTCTTCCTGCACTTACCATCTTCCTGTGTCTATAACCGCTAACATAGTTCCTTTTCTTAAATTTACATTTGATTACCCAACATATCATTACTTTCAGATGCACTCAAGAAAAATGAGTATTTTGTTGTTTCAGGAAGGAATGTTCTGTGTATATCTACAAAGTCCATCTGGTCCAATGTGTCCTTCAAAGCTCTTGTTCCTTTGTTGATCTGTTTAGATGATCTGTCCATTGCCATGAGTGGAGTGTTGAAGTCTCCTACTATTAATGTATTATTATCAATATGATTCTTTATTTTGGTTATTACTTGGTTTATGTAGTTGGCTGCTCCCATGTTGGGGGCATAACATCTAACAATTGTTAGATCTTCTTGTTGGATAGACCCTTTAAGTATGATATAGTGTTCCTCTACTTCTCTTACCAAAGTCTTTGGTTTAAAATCTAATTTGTCGGGCGCCTGGGTGGCTCAGTTGGTTAAGCGACTGCCTTTGGCTCAGGTCATGATCCTGGAGCCCTGGGATCGAGTCCCACGTCGGGTTCCCTGCTCAGTGGGGAGTCTGCCTCTCCCTCTCTCGTGCTCTCTCTCTCTCATTCTCTCTCTCAAATAAATAAATAAAAATAAAAAAATAAAAATAAAATAAAATCTAATTTGTCTGATATGAGAATTGCTACCCCAGGTTTCTTTTGAGGTCCACTGGCATGGTAAATGGTTCTCCATCCCCTCACTTTCAATCTGGAGGTGTCTTTAGGTTAAAAATGAGTCTCTTGTAGACAGCATATGGATGGGTCCTGCTTTTTTATCCAATCTGAAACCCTGTGTCTTTTGATGGGAGCATTCAGCCCATTCACGTTGAGAGTAACTATTTAAAGATATGAATTTAGTGCCACCATATTGCCTTTAAAGTCCTGTTTCTATAGATTGTCTCTGTTAATCTGTGGTCTATATTACTGTGGGGGTCTTTCTTCTTTTATAAAATCCCCCTTAATATTTCTTGCAGTCCTGGCTTGGTGGTAACATTCTTTCAGTTTCTGTCTCTCCTGGAAGCTCTTTATCTCTCCATCCAGTCTGAATGACAGCCTTGCTGTATAAAGTATTCTTGCCTCCATGTTCTTCTCATTTAGTACCCTGAATGTGTCTTGCCAGCCCTTTCTGGCTTGCCAGGTCTCTGTGGATAGGTCTCATGTTATTCTGACCTTCCTCCCTCCGTACATAAGAAATCTCATCCCCCTAGCTGCTCTCAGGGTAGTTTCCTTGGCTCTAAGATTTGCAAGCTTCACTATTATATATTGGGGTGTTGCTCTATTTTTATTGATTTTGAGAGGGGTCCTCTCTGCCCTTTGGACATGGATGCTTGTTTTCTTCCCTGATTAGGGAAGTTCTCAGCTATGATTTCATCAAATATGCCTTCTAGTCTTCTCTCTCTCTCCACCCCCTCAGGGAGCCCAATAATTCTAACATTGGAACGTTTCATGGCATCACTGATCTCTTTAAATCTATTTTCATGGTCTGCTGGCTGCCTATCACTATTTTCCTCAGCTTCCTTCCTTTCTATTAGCTTAGCTTCTAAATCACTGATTCACTCTCTTGCCTCATTTACCCTGGCTGTTAGAGTATCCAGTTTATACTGCATCTCATTCATAGCATTCTGAAGTTCTGCCTGATTAGATCTCATTTCTGCCATTAGAGATTCTATATTGTCACTAATGTTTTCAAGCCTAGCTATTGTCTTTATGATTGCTATCCTGAATTCTATCTCTGACAACTTGCTTATATCCATATCCATTAGTGCTGTGGCAGAGGACCTTGTCTCTGGTTGTTTTCTTTGTTCTGAGTTCCTCCTCCTAGTCATTCTGTCAAGGGATGGTTGAGCGAATGAACAGAGTTCAAAATATCAACCACGACCCAAGCCAAATGCACCCTAGAAAAAATCCGAAGTGGTTGAAAGCTACCATAGATATGCAACGAAAGCCAAGATGATCCAAAACAATAAAAAAGAAAAAAAGGGGTGGGGGTGGGGAAAGAGATTATAATCTCTCAGAGTAGACAAAGCAGGGTGATGTGCCTGTTCCTGCTTGATTTTTGGTGTCTTAGAAGACACTATATCCCCAAATTGCAAAGAAATCATATATATCAAGATAAAATTGAATAGAGTGAAAAACAGGCTAGTATGGGGCATAAATCTAAATGTGAAACATAGATGTGAAAAAAGTGAAAGTTAAAAAGTGACTTAAAAATGTAAGTTGGGAAATAAGAATCTCTTTGAAATGGGAACAGTGTTAAAAAAAAAAAAAAAGAAAGAAAAAAAGAAGAATCAGAAAAGAAACAAAAAAGAAATCTAAAATTTTAGCCTGAAGTATAAATGAGTTGTGAGAGAACACCTGGAACTCCCTATATTATTTTCCCTGGCACTGGAGTTTTGCAGTACTGTGGGAAATAAGCTTATCATTCACCTGTCCTCCAGTCTGTCTTCTGGGGGAGAGGCTTGCTGCTCAGCTTCTTAGGCATTTTTGCTTTGGTGGAGTTGCCCCACCCCTTGTCAGGGGGATGGGCTTAATGTGAGCTGGTCGGCTGTGTGGCTTTTTCCCCCTGGTGTCTTTCTGCTCCTCTTTAGAGGGTCAGAGCAAATAGGGCCATACAGGAACTCTGGCCCAGAGCTGCAATGTCACAGTCTCTTTTTCAATAAATCCTCTAAGTCAAACTGTCTCCTCTTCTGTGTGTACCAAACTCCACAGACTCATGTTATTAGTGCCTGCTTCACCTCCCAGGTGAGTCATGGGGACCTGTGAGCATCTCCGTGCTTTGTAACACATCAACTGCTAGTGGCCGTGGGCTAGCATGTGCACCCTCTTCTGCAGCTCTCAGGTCATGTTGGCTGCTGCCCCAGTGTCCTCCTGGGGGTCACACGGCCCTGAGAGCTGTTGCCCAATCATGGGCATGGCCTCTTTGAGTGACAAACCACCAAATCCCAGGGCTCCCACCCACTGCACCTCTCCCAAGGGAATTATGGGGACCTTCAAGCATCTCTGTGCTTTGTAACACATCAGCTGCTAGTGGCCAAGGGCTCGCACGTACACCCTCTTCAGCAACTCCCAGGTCATGCTGGATGCTGCCCCAGTGTCCCTCCATTGGCCACACTGCCCTGAGAGCTGTTGCTCTGTCATGGGCGCAAGCCATTTTATATCTCTCCTGGGATGTTAAACATCTAATCCTTTTCAGGGTGGTCAGACAGCAGTCTCCCTACCAGCTTGGGTCATGTTTTATGGTGACCAGAGCTGAGAGTCCCTTCTGTGCTCGTTGACCATAACCAGTCTCCCCACTCCACTGCTTGGGGACTCTATTGGTTCAGGCTCCCCCATTTTTTCTGAGTCTCCTGAGATCCTGAGACCACAATAATCCACCTAGAATTCTGCCCTATTCATCCCCTGTGCCTTTTTCAGAAAGGGGTGTCTCTCACTAGAGCAGATTTCCAAGGGTCCTGATTTTTTGCTCCAGTGTTATATCACTTTCCAGTGGCTGGCTTATGGAGGCTCCCTCCCCCCTCTGTTTATCTTCCAATATTTCCCCCAAAGATTCAAGGTTCCACACCCCCTACCTTGCAAAAAGTAGTCATTTTTCTGCTTGTAGAGATCCAGATAAATCTTCTTACATTCCAGATTGAATTTGTGTGTGTTCAGAATGGTTTGATAGATATCCAGCTACATTCAAGGGACCAGCTGAAACGAGGTCCCTACTCTGCCACCATCTTGCCCCCCTCCACCATCCTCACTTAATTTGTAACATAGTTTTGGAAAGCTGAAGCCTAAAGGGACTCTTGAAAATAGTGAAGATTCTGGTGGTAAATAATTTAGAGGAAGCTTGTAGTTCCATGACTGCAACAAGCTAAACTACAGTCCAGTTTATTTAACAAAGAAGACCAGGGGAAGAGACAGTTAAGAAGAGTCTTCCTGGAGTCAGAACAAACCTCAAGGGCTGGCTTTAAGAACTATCCCTGAAAAGGGGATCAGGCTGTAGAGCAATTTATGCCCTAGGACAGTGTCACAAGCAATGAAACAAACAACTGGTGGATAACAACTGGATATGACATCAGTAAAGGCAGACAGCTTCACAGAGAAATCTGGGTAAGAGACAGTCAAAGGGAATCCTGCTGAAATCATTGGTATCCCAGGGTTACTGTGCAAATGCCTAAAGCTATGCTTTCCAAGGAGTAACAGCAGAATGACAGCAGACATCGTGGGAAAACATATACTTCACTAAAAAAGTCCAGTCGAGTCACTCATCAAAAAAGCAAACAACAAAAATAAGCCCTATGGGTGGGGGAATCAGTAGCCAGAGATGCTATGATATATTATCTAAAATATCCATTTTCAACAAAAATTTATAAGATATGCAAAGAAGAAAGTGTTACTCATAGAGGAAAAACAGAAGCAAGTAATAGAAACTGCCCGTGAAAAGGGTCTATGTGGGATCTAGTAGACAAAGACTTCAAAGAAGCTATAATAAATATGTTCAGAGAACTAAAGATAACCATGCCTAAAGAAGTAGAGGAAGATATTGCAATATCGCACAAAATAGAGAATATCAATAAAGAGATTTAAAAAAAGAAAAAGTGAAAATTCTGGAGTTAAAAAATACATTAATGAAATACGAAATTTACTAGAATGGCTGAACCGATTTGGACTGGCAGAAAAACTAATCCACAAACTTGAAAGATTAATTGATAAAAATTATGTAATCCAAAGAACAAAAATGAACTTCAGAGATACTTGGGACACTATGAAATGCATAATGGAGTAATAGAAATGATGACACAGAAAAGAGCAGAAAAAAAAATATTTGAAGAAATAATGGCTGAAAATGTCCCAAATTTGAGGAAAACAAAATACTAATCTATACATTTACAAAGCTCAATAAAATCCAATAGTATAAGTACACAGAGATCCACACAAAGATACATCAGAGTAAAAATTTTGAAAGCTAACAACAAAGAAGAAATTTTGAAAGTGGTGTAGGAAAATGATTTATTGCATACAAGAGAACCCACTTAAGTTTAGCAGTTGAATATTCATCAGAAGGTCCAGTAATTAGCATCATGAATTAGTGGCTCTGGATGTAATCAAATGAATATTGACATAACTTGTTAGATTTTTGGGTTTGTCTTCAAGTGCCCAATGACTGAAGCCAATGATTTTGATATTATCAAAGGGCTGGTAGAGAATATATTCTATAACTTTATCCTCTTAGTTTCACTTCTTCAGGTGAAGGTACTCACTTGACTGCCCATGCAGTGCACTGGGGAAAAGAAACATTATATTCTCTATTAACATCAAAGTAACCTTTAATAAACAATTGGAATTAGCTATTAAAATACCTGCTTTAATAGATAGAGGATGACAAAGGATAGAAGTGCTAATCTACAAACCTTCAGTGCTGTTTTGCCACTTAACATGAGGAGCCTAAGGATGAGCCTTCATTAGATAAATCACTGTTTTATTGGTGTTATCGGGAAGATAAAATATGGAGTCTTAGTCAGTTTAGACTGCTATACCAAAATACCACAGATGTGGTGGCTTAAATAACAAATATCTATTTCTCACAGTTCTGGAGCCTGGAAGTCTGAGATCATTTTGGCAGCATGGTGGGGGTTCTTGGTAAAGGTCCTCATCCTGGTTTACAGATAGCTTCCTTGCCTCATATGGAGTAGAGAACAAGAGATTTGGTGTCCTTACCTTATAAGAACATTAGTTCATCATGGGGGCTCCATCCTCATGACCTCTTCTAAATCTAATTACCTCCTAAATGCTCCAGACCTCAAATACCATCACAATGGGGGAATTAAGCCTTCAAAATATGGATTCAGGATGGGGGGACACAAACATTTAGTCCACAGCATATGGTATGAAAAAGAAATTTACATACAACTCATCTCTACTTTACAATTTTCTTTTTTTAATGCCATACCTGGAAGGCCTTAGGGGAGATAAAATTAAGGTCCAATAAGCATTTCAAAAACAGAAACTACGGGCTTATGAAAAGATGGCGGAGGAGTAGGGGACCCTATTCCAACTGGTCCCTGGAATTACCAGACCACTCTGAACACCCACAAAATCAGCCTGAAATGTAAGAAGATAGATCTGGATCTCTACAAACAGAATATCGCAGGCAGTTGGTTCTGAGGTATGAAGGAGGGAGCCGTGATTCTGTGGGCAGATATCAGAGGATAAATGGCAGGGGGAGGGAGACTGGCTGTCGGGAT
>NC_138382.1:26215766-26231615 GCF_054177405.1 Leptonychotes weddellii | reverse complement strand
AACGAAACTAGGAGCTGGTTCTTTGAAAGAATTAACAAGATTGATAAACCCCTGGCCAGACTTACCAAAACAAAAGAGAAAGGATCCAAATAAATAAAATCATGAATGAAAGAGGAGAGATCACAACCAACACCAAAGAAATACAAACAACTATAAGAACATATTATGATGGTGCAACCACTCTGGAAAACAGTATGGAGGTTTTCAAGAAGTTGAAAATAGAGCTACCATACGACCCAGCAATTGCACTACTGGGTATTTACCCCAAAGATACAAATGTAGGGATCTAAAGGGGTACGTGCACCCCGATGTTTATAGCAGCAATGTCCACAATAGCCAAACTGTGGAAAAGAGCCAAGATGTCCATCAACAGATGAATGGATAAAGAAGATAAAGAAGATAAACACACACACAATGGAATATTATGCAGTCATCAAAAAGGAATGAAATCTTGCCATTTGCAATGATGTGGATGGAACTAGAGGGTATTATGCCGAGCAATAAATAAGTCAATCAGAGAAAGACATGTATCGTATGATCTCACTGATATGAGGAATTCTTAATCTCAGGAAACAAACTGAGTGTTGCTGGAGTGGTGGGGGGTGGGAGGGATGGGATGGCTGGGACATTGGGGAAGGTATGTGCTATGGTGAGAGCTGTGAATTGTGTAGGACTGTTGAATCACAGATCTGTACCTCTGAAACAAATAATACATTACATGTTAAAAAAAAGAAGATAGTAGGAAGGGAAAATGAAGGGGGGGAATCGGGAGGGGGAGATGAACCATGAGAGACTATGGACTCTGAGAAACAAACTGAGGGTTCTAGAGGGAAGGAGGGTGGAGGGATGTGTTAGCCTGGTGAGGGTATTAAAGAGGGCACGTACTGAATGGAACACTGGGTGTTCTATGTAAACAATGAATCATGGAACACTACATCAAAAACTAATGATGTAATGTATGGTGATTAACATAAAAAAATTTAAAAAATTTTTAAAAAGCTCATTTTAAAATTTATAAAGAAGTTTTTGGACTCACATTAACTGATTTCAAGGTCTAATTAAGAACCTAGAATATTAAAGTTAATGTGGTATTGACATAAGGATGGATATATAGATGAATAAAAAAATACAGATACCACAGAAATACAGTCTTAAATGTACAGAATATAAGTACAAATACACACACATACATAAACTTATGTACCATATACAAAATATACATTTATCCATTTTCTAAGACCAATGGAAATGCTATTCAGTAGAGAAAGGATAATCTTTTCAATTAATGGTGTTAGAATTACTGGACTCTCCTTTTCAAAAATTTAAACCTGACACTTATCCCATCCTGTCTATGAGAACTAACACCAAATGAATTACAAAATGTAAAATGTGAAATTTAAAACTTTTCTAGAAGAAAGCATATGAATAAATCTGTCTTACTCTAAGTTTGGATATTTCTAGACAGAACAATAAATGCATGATCTTTATGAGAAAATTAATAAATTAATAAACTGAATTTTTACATTCAATTTTAGCCAACCTCCTCTGAAATCATGCCAACAAAAGAAGTGGAATGCAGCTTCACTACTGCCAAGTGTGGACAGAAGTCCATGTTCCCCCCTAAACCTCCACTGACATCTTTGGGAGTTGGAGCAGTAGGCTACCACATTAACAGTGAGGAGGGGTGAGATGTCAGGGTCCCCACCAGCCTTCTCCTAACACTAACCACCATCAGGTGCCATGGTCCCTAGCTCACCTTCATTGTTGTGTAATCTTTCAGAATATTACATTTATTCTATGTATATTTACCATATGTATATTGATACGTATATACACACATATACATATATATAGATACACATATATGTACAGATACACACACATGTATACATTTAGCTGCAATTAGTGGAGAGTAAAATAGAATACATTTATTCCACCTTTCCCCTGGTTAATACTTTTATATCTTATTCCTTCCCCAAGCAGAGTCACAAACACATTCTCCTTATTATCCCATAGAATATCTATAGTTTTATTTTGAAAAAAATCAGGCCTTTAAGCCACCTGAATCCCATTTTTTGTTTAGATCAATGAGGTTACTTTGGGATTCTTTCTCCACTGTTTTGTGGGGCTAGTGCCATCTATCAAGACCAATTATCTATGAAGTATATGTTTTTTTCTCGAGCTTTCTTTTCTGTTTCACTCATTTATTAAACTATCCCACTTCCAGTTCCATACTACTTAACTCTCAGAACTTTACATATGTGATAGAGCAAATCCTACCACAACACTCGTATAAATGAGATTTTCTTTGATACTGCATTAAATATTTATAATTGTGTATAAGTGCTTCTTTTGTCTTTGTTAGGGTTAGCTAAAATTTCATCCATTTTACTTTTTTTTTATTCTAAGAAACATTCTATAATTTGTCTTCCAGTTAATTAATATCACTTTTAAATTCTGCTTTTTTAGTATATTTTTGTTATTGTTTTTGCTTAATTTATTACTAGACTACCAATTTACCTCTGTTCACTAATCTACTATACCCTAAGGTTTATAATATGCACATTTATTTTATAAATGTCACACAATTTTGGACTTGATATCCTTTTTTATACATTGTTTAAAAGAGAGAATTTTTAAAATATCCATGTTAAGAGTTTTTTGTTTACTCATTAATTTCTATATTTATCAAAATATGTTGAAAATATTATTTATGGAATTCTAATTTGTTGGACTTACTGGTTTTCTTTCTAGATTAACATTTTATTTTATCTTTTTTTTTTTTAAAGATTTTATTTATTCGAGACACAGATACAGAGAGAGAGAAAGAAAGCATGAGCAGGGAGAGAGGCAGAGGGAGAGGAGAAGCAGGCTCCTCACTGAGCCAGGAGCCCAATGTGGGGCTTGATCCCAGGACCCTGGGATCATGACCTGAGCTGAAGGCAGACGCTTAACCATCTGAGCCACCCAGGCGCCCCATATTTTCACTATCTTATGATTAATCTATGGGAACCTGAAAGGCTTTTTTTTTTTTTTTTTAATGTTATGTTAGTCTCCATACAGTACATTAGTTTTTGATGTAGAGTTCCATGATTCATTGTTTGTGTGTAACACCCAGTGCTCCATGCAATACATGAAAAGGCTTGTTCTTTGATCTCAGGATACAGATACATATATATGGTTCACTTTTTTTTTATAAGATTTTATTTATTTGCAAGAGGGAGAGAAGGAGCACGGGGGAGGGGCAGAGGGAGAAGGAGAAGCACACTCCCCGCTGAGCAGGGAGCCCAACACAGAGCTCCATCCCAGGACCCTAAGATCATGACCTAAGCCAGAGGCAGATGCTTAACTGACTAAGCCACCCAGGCGCCCCTGTTTCACTCTAATATAAATATCATTTATATCCCATATAGGCATACTTATTTAATGTTCATAGTATCTTTACTTTAATCAGATGAGGTATGTTATTATCTCCTAATCCTGGTGAATTTTAACTTCTTAGAACCCCATTATTTTGTGTTTTATGATAGCTGGTATGATACTGTTTGGTGCAGTCATTCAAATGCTTAAGGGTTTACTTTAACCTGTGCTCTTAAAATGAGGGCCTTCTTTTAAGTTAATGCATTTATTTATTTATAAAGATTTTATTTATTTGAGAGAGAGTGAGAAAGCATGAGCGAGGTGTGGGGCAGAGGGAGAGGGAGAAGCAGGCTCCCCACTGATCAGAGATCCTGGCACAGGGTTCAATCCCAGGACCCTGAGATGATGACCTGAGCTGAAGGCAGACACATAACTGATGAGCCGTCCAGGCACCCCTAAGTTACTGCATTTATTGCCTAAATTCAAGCCTGAATAACATGAAACCCTAAATTATTTAGTTTTTTACTTAATAACTTTACTATTTTTTTATTGCAATCTTTCAAACATACTTATTTTGGGGTATCTTTTTTAGCCAACCAATACGATCAAATCATTTACATCTAATGACTGGAAAATATGCTTAATCTAAAAATTTTGCTGTCTGGTTGAACAGCTTCACAACAAAAACTTTAGTAAACACACTCAGGATGATTTTACTCTTTTGCTCTAAGAATTATACTGAAACTGTAATTTTTGAAGTTCCTGAATTTACCAGTTTACACAAAAATACCAATAAGCACATGAAAAAATACTTGACATCATTAGTGACCAAGTAAATTGTAATGGACTGAATTATATCTCCCCCTAAATTTGTATGTTGAAGCCCTGACCCTCAATGTAACTATATTTGGTGGTAAGGCCTTTGGGGAAATTAAGGGTAAATGAGTTCATAAGGGTGTGGCTCAAATTCTTATAGGCTTGGTATCTTTGAAAGAATAGGAAGAGACATCACAGCTCTCTCTCCATGAAAGCACAGAGGAAAGGCCATATGAGGGCACAGTGAGAAGGCAGTCATCTGCAAGCCAGAAAGAAGCCTCACCAGAAATTAATCATGTTGGCACCCTGATGTTGGGCTTTCAGCTTCCAGAACTATGAGAAATAAATATCTGCTACTTAGGCCACCCAGACTATGGTATTTATCATGCCAGGCCAAATGACTAGCACAGAAATGCACATCAAAACTTCAATGATATACCACTTCACATCTACTAGGATGGCTAGGATAAAAAAGATAATAACAAGTGTTGGTGAAGATATGGAAAAATTAGAACCCTCATATGCTGTCATTAGGAATGAGAAATAGGCAGGCACTGTGGAAAATAGTCTGGAAATTCTTGAAACAGTTACCACATAACCCAGCAATTTGAATCAAGTGTAACTCAGTAAGAGGAAAAAAAGCGTTATGTCCAAAAAAAAAAATCCATGCAAAAACCTGTAAATCAATGTTTCTATCAGCATTATTCAATAGCCAAAAGGTAGAATCCTAAATGTCAATTGAATGAAGAATGGACAAACAAATGTGGCAAATACATACAATGAGACATTATTTTCCATACAAAGGATGAAGTACTGATACATATGAATCTTGTAATCCTATGTGAAAGAAACCAGTCATAAAAGACCACATAATGTGTGACTGCATTTACATGAAATGTCTGCAATAGGCACATCTATAAAGACAGAAAATAGATTAGTGATTGCTGGGGCTGTAGGGTATAGGAGGATAGGGAGGTAATAACTAAAGGGTATGAGGTTTCTTTTTGAGGTAATGAAAATGAACTGTGGTGATATTTACACATATCTGTGAATATGTGAAAAGCCACTAAATTGTACCCGTTAAATGGGTGGATTCTATGATATGTAAATAGTATTTCAACAGAGCTGTTTAAAAGGGTAAAACAACCAACCAACCAACAAACAAAACTTTCAAAGGTATTCCCCTAAAAGTTTAACTATCCCAAGTGTTTCCTTCTGTCAGTGCTCACCCACCTGGGTACCTCTGGTTTAGGAATTCTTCCTCTAAGGACCAGGGCTCTTCTCCTTGCTCCAACTTGAAGATCATCTCAGGTTTGGTGGTGCAATACCCTGTAAACATGACAATTGAAGGTATATACATATACCAGATCCATGGGCTTTTTGGCTTTCAAAGGTGGAGCAAGATACAGCAACAAGAGCAGCAAAATAAATGTGCTCATTTGAAGTATCCCATGGGAAAGTAATAACATAAACATTTTGTCTGCTTCCTAAAGGCTTCAGGTACCTTAGACCTCTTACTCAAAAGCCAGTACAACATTAATCTCTACAAGGAGTACATGTGTTTTGATAACTTTTAAAAAAAGGAAATTTAATTTAGACGAAGATACACAATAAAGTCTGCTTACCCACTGAAATGAGGTGGCTGTAGTTCTCTAGCATCACATCTCGGTACAGGATCCTTTGAGCAGGGCTCATGTACTGCCATTCATCCTGGGTAAATTCGACAATCACATCTTCGAATGACATGGATCCCTGTAACAACACATTTTGTTCAAAGATTCAGAATTATGTGACACATATCTTTGAGAATTACCACTTTTCCTGTTTACTCTTAAGCTCTAAAAGACATGGTTATCAAAGACACCTATTTCTGACGTAATTTTGTCTGTAGCTGTGGAGTTGCTCAGTTAAGAAGGTTTTTAACTTCCTATAATTCATTTATATCTATTTATGAACTACAGATTTTTTAAGACAAAAAAATTCAATGTAAAGAGATTTCCTACAACTCTTCCTCTTCATCCCAAGTTACTGTGGGCATTCTAGAGAATTCTAAGATGTTCATTCCCTCCTTAGACATCGTCATTGTAAATAGTGGGAGACAAAGAAGATACATGCAAGCTGTGGAGATATTTTACATGATCAAACTTATGTATAAATACATATATAAAAATATATAAATCTAGCGCTCATGAAGAGCAAAGAACAACTTACCAAGAATTTGGAATCATAGAGACCAGTATAAGTGATTATTTACGCTGAAGTAACAGCAATGAATATAAGGACAGGGACATAATCTCAGGGTAGCAGCAGCAACCAATCTGATAATTACTTTCTTGCACAACTGCCCAGGCTAACTAAATGAGCAGCTTCTGGAATGTTGGTGCCAAACACTGACATTTAGGAAACAAAAGGAAAAAAAAAATGTGTCAGAAGTTTTAGTGAGATAGATCTGTTCATGTTGCTCCTGAAGGGTCTGTGAACATAAAGGTGGAACTATCCCTTAAACTAATATACACATGGTTTTACAATGGAGAAGGGAGGTGTAAGGATGAAGACAAGCATTTAGGAGTTACTAGCAATTTAGGTGGTAACTAAAATTTTAAGAGGCAATCAGACAGCAACGTGAGCTATATGCTATACATCCTATATGGGACTGAGGAAAGAAAAATGCCAAATAGCATTTAGGGAAGCATGAATATTAAAGAGACTGGCAGAAAAAATATAGTCCAAAAAGCCAAAGAAAAAGCTTTCTGAAAAGTAGTAAGAGTCAGGAAAGGATGTTGGCGAGGATGCAGAGAAAGGGGAACCCTCCTACACTGTTGGTGGGAATGCAAGCTGGTGCAGCCACTCTGGAAAACAGTATGTAAGGTTCCTCAAAAAGTTGAAAATAGAGCTACCATACAACCCAGCAATTGCACTACTGGGTATTTACCCCAAAGATACAAATGTAGTGATCCGAAGGGGTACGTGCACCCCGATGTTTATAGCGGCAATGTCCACAATAGCCAAAGTTTGGAAAGAGTCAAGATGTCCATCGACAGAGGAATGGATAAATAAGATGTGGTCTATATATACAATGGAATATTATGCAGCCATCATAAGGAATGAAATCTTGCCATTTGCAACGACATGGATGGAACTAGAGGGTATTATGCTAAACAAAGTAAGTCAATCAGAGAAAGTATCATATTATTTCATGATATGAGGAATTTGAGAAATAAGACAGAGGCTCATAGGAGAAGGGAGGAAAAAATGAAACAAGATGAAACCAGAGAGAGAGACAAACCGTCTCTCTCAAATGCTATTTGGTATTTTTCTTTCCTCAGTCCCATGTAGGATGTATAGCATATAGCTCACGTTGCTGTCTGATTGCCTCTTAAAATTTTAGTTACCACCTAAATTGCATACACTACCTCAAAAACTAATGATGTACTGTATGGTGACTAACATAATAAAACAAAATTAATAATAAAAAAAAAGAGTCTGGAAAAGGTAGAATCTTGGAAAATGCAAAAAGGGAAAATTTCCACAACAAAAGACTTCAAACGGGCTGGGAGGAGGAGGAACTGGAGAGTTGCTGTTCAACAGACATAAAACTTCAGTTATGCAAAATCATTAAGTTCCAGAGATCTGCTGTACAACATCATCCCTATAGTTAACAATATAGTATCACACAAATAAAAATGTGCTAAGGGTAGATCTCATGTTAAGTGTTCTTATCACAATTAAAAGCAGAAAAGAAAGGGAAGAAAACTAAGAGATAACAGGGCAGAAACAAATTTCTTTTTTCCCCCTCAGTGTTATGTATCCAATTATTTGTTCATCTGTGTCTTCAGTATTCCTAAGTGAGTACCTCCTGCATGTGAAACTCAGTAGTAGTAGCTGGTAACTAAAACAAATAAATAAAAGGACAGGAATACCTCTCAAAATTTAATCTAAAAAAGAAAAAAAGAAAAGGTAATTATATTCTCCAAAGTGAAAAAATTAGTGAGAAAAGTGGCACTGCTTTCATTTTTGCGAATCTCTTTAATATCTGACTTAATTAGATCACGTGGATTAAAAAAAATAAGCTAACAAGTGACATAAATAAAAATGGTTAAGTAAGGATCCAAAAAATTCTCTCCTTCATAAAACTAGGAAAAAACTGGCAAAAACTGAGGCGCCTGGGTAGCTCAGTTGGTTAAGCATCCAACTCCTGATTTTGGCTCAGGTCATGATCTAGGGGTTGTGGGATCAAGCCCCACGTCAGGCTCCATGCTCAGCACAGAGTCTGCATGAGATTCTCTCTCTCTCTCCCCCTCTGCCACTCACAGTCTCTTGCTTTCTCAATAAATAAATTTTTTAAAAATTATAAAAATTAACAAAGGCTATCTTCAAAACATTTATAAAAAACAAAAACGGGCGCCTGGGTGGCTCAGTTGGTTAAGCGACTGCCTTCGGCTCAGGTCATGATCCTGGAGTCCCTGGATCGAGTCCCGCATCGGGCTCCCTGCTCGGCAGGGAGTCTGCTTCTCCCTCTGCCCCTCCCAACCCTCCCCCCTCTCATGTGCACTCTCTCTCAGTCTCTCTCTCTCAAATAAATAAATAAAAATCTTTAAAAAAAAAACAACAACAAAAAAACAAAACAGCTTAATCATAGTAGAATGGTGATACTGTGACCTTTTAACTTATACCCTGTTCCCATCCTTCCCTTCCCAACTCTGCAATAGTTTGACAACCAATGGTGTGCAACCAACAGCCTGGCAACCACAAGAGCAGAACTGGGTTGGAGATCCACTGAAACCTCACTCATAGAAAACTGTCATTATTTGGCCAGTTTGGTGGTTTCCTGAAAGACCCCACTTACAAGGATGCCTTTATTTGAGCTAACTCACAGCTCAGTGTGAAAAGCCTTATTCACTCATCATTTATCAAAAATTAAAGGCATTTGTTTAACTTAATGGCTACCTGAGGTGGCAGATAACAGCTGAGACAAACAATGGCTTAACCAAGAAGCTTGAAAGGAAAAGTTGGACAACGAGATGTCCATAAATGTTTCTGAAAACCTCTGATATATTCCTGAGAATCAAGGAGGCCGCAAACTTGCAAAGGGCTGTGCATATGCCTAAGGCTGTGAGCATACTCAGGAAAGATATGAGAAGGCCCTGAGCTGTCACCTCTAGGTGACCTTAAGGTTTGGCATTAGAAAGAAGTCTAAGCTAATGCAGAGTTATAACCATCTGTCTAACTGTTGAAGAATTCCCTGACATGCACAGAGCCCTTAGCAAAGACTGGGAGACTTACTGGGTCTAGGCATTTAAAGAAATTTCTGCAGACACTTCAACTGCCTCAGATCAAAGAAACACAGGCTCTACAGAATTTTTTAAAAACTCACTGAACAAATAAATTTCAACAATGACCCCGAAGGAGGGGAGAAATTCTGATTTCTAGAACTGGCACATTCTTCTATTTAAAATGTCCTATTTTCAACAAAAAAGTTTAGTAAACAAGGAAAGAAACAAGAAAGTAAGGTTCATATGCAGAAAAGGTATAATCAATAGAAACTGCTCTTAAAGAAGCAAACGTTGAACTTACTAGACAATAACCTTAAATCAGCCATATTAAATATGGTCAAATACCTAGAAAAAAACAATGTTCAAGGACTAAAGGAAAATAAAGAAAGATATTTCACTAAATCAAGAATATCAATAAAGAGATAGAAATTTTAACAAAGAGAAATCATACAGAAACTCAAGAGTTGAAAACTTTAATAACTAAATCAAAATTTCACCAGAGGGATTCTATAGCAGATTTGAGGAGATGAAAGAATGAACAGACTGGACAATATGCCCACTGAAATTATATACTGTGAGGAAACAAAGAAAAATAATGACAAAAAATGAAATATGGGATAGCATCAAGCAATAAAGACAAAGAGACAATATTGAAAGCAGCAAGAAAGTGACTCATCATGTACAATAGTATTAAAAGCAGATTACTAATCAGAAACCATGGAAGACATAAGGCAGTGAAATGATACATGACAAGTAAGTGCTGAAAGAAAAAAGTTGTCAACCAAGAATTATATATCCAGCAAAAATAGAAAAATTAAAACCTTCCCAGATAAACAAAAACAAAATTTGTCACAGGCAGAACTGCCCTACAAGAAATAATACAGGGAGTGGTTCAGCAAATCTATACAGACAGAAAATAGATTAGTGGTTGCTTGGGGTTTGGGGGAAATGAGCAGATGAAAGGGGATAAAATGTAGAGTTGCTTTTTAAGATGAAGAAACTGTTCTAAAATTGACTGTGGTGATATTTGCACCAATCTGTGAGTATACTAAAACATCACTGAATTCTACACTTAAATGGGTGAATGGCATGGTATGTGAACTGAATCTCAATAAAGCTTAAAAAAAAAAGAGAGAGAGAGAATGAAACCATTCTAAGATTAATAGAGCAGATTAAAAGGGCCAGGGTTGGAAACTGGGAATGAACCACGTGAAAGGACAGGTGAAAGAAGATGACTCCAAAAAGATATCAGCACTGTAAAGATGGGGCCAGTGGAGGGTGTCATGGACAGTAACAAAGAAACTTTCCAGAAGGACAGAGGCAGTAGAGGCAAATGCTACAGAAAAGTCAAGTAAGAAAAGAATTAGACAAGACCCAATGGATTTGATTATAATCAAGTCTCTGGTCACCAGATATGACAGGCAAGTGGGGAGAGAAGCCAAAGCATCATGAAGAGGTTTGAAGTGTGGATAGAAAGTGTTGAAACGTTTGAAAGAGAACACAATTTTAAACTGCTGAGCAACCTGAATATCTTGGGTACTCAAAATATTTATGGAAAGTAATTTTAATTCAGCTGATTCAACAGAAAAGAATGTCTAATTCAACCCCTGTGTTTGAGTTTCTGGAAAACAGAACAGACCAAGTTCACATTTAACATTATATCTTCTACTTTTATTGAAGAACAAGTAGAGACAACGTTCTATATTATTTTAGAGTAATTACTGAAAAGTTGTTAACTAAATCACCTACTCGAAAAATAAAGATCATTTTTACCTTCAAATGTTTTAACGTTCTGGGCACCTGGGTGGCTCAGTTGGTTAAGTCTCTTGCCTTCAGCTCAGGTCATGATCCCAGGGTCTTGGGATGGAGTCCCACATCGGGCTCCCTGCTCATCAGGGAGTCTGCTTCTCTCTCTCCCTCTGCCCCTCCCCCCCTGCTTGTGTGCATGCACACTCTCTCAAATAAATAAAATCTTAAAAAAAAAAAAATGTTTTAACATTCTATGAGGTATCAGTTTGCTTAATCTTCTCACCAACCACAATCTTTAAAGCAGTACAGTTTGTCTGACACTCTGACATGGCTACCAACACTCAGAAATAAATTCGGAGCTCCAATTTCATATCCACATGCCACCTTTGCTCTGCTACTCATCTGTCTTTCCATCTCTGAATGCATCTGATCCATTTCTATTTCTACTTTTTCATGTTAATAGACTCTTAAGCCCTTATAAAATCCACTATAAAACAAACAGATTATTAAAAATAGAAATTACCTGCACTATGTTCATTTTCTGCAGCTCCTTGAAGAATGTGAAGAAATGAAAAGGTTCAGCTGGGAAAGAGGAAGGAGAAATAGGGTCATGAGAAACCTGGTCTGCCTTACAACTATTTTTATTTCCCTAAAAATCTCATTAACATCAGGTGGAAAAAAGGTTTCCCTATAGAAGAATATCCTTTTGACATTCTTGAGAGGGAACAAGAAGGACCACGCAGAGGTAGTACCTGAACAAATGCATCTGCGATATGATGACATAGGCTTAACCTTGCATTTTCACTGCTGGGAAACTCAGAAGTCGATGAATTAACAATTTATGTCCCCTTCTAAGTAAGAACAACAACAAAAAACACAAAATAAGACAAGAGGATATTGGTTAAACAAATTCAGGTATACAAAGGTAAAACCTTCTACCTTCATTTAAACTAATGTTGTTTAAAAAACCTACTTAGATGGGATTGTTAATCAAATTTGTGTTGTCTTTACACCTTGAGTTAGAGCTTCCCCAGAAAACTTCAAAATACAGATGGGACGCTTTATGCAAGAAATACTTTTTCTAACTTTTTGTTCTTACTTGGTTGCAAATTCTGAAACAGATTTCTTAGTAAGATGCCTATAGTACTTACCTGTGTAAGTAAACAGCACTGTGCTTAAGTTCTTAATTCTGCCCTGGGCGTCTTTTCAAAAATCATTCATTTCAGGCCCAATATTTTGAGCTTCCAAAAGTGTCTAATATAGAAAAATTTTCTTCTACTATCCTTTCGTCATTCCCTACACTCAGGAAAGAGGGAGCATCAGCATAACTCTAGATGCCACATGTGGTGATAGAGATGGTAGGAGGGCAGCTCAGAATCTGGAAAGAATGAGGGGGAATGAAGGACACCGGGTGCTATTTAGGATTTCATTAGTTCTGGCTGGTTATACCTTCCCTGGGCATCATGTCCTACCAACCACCCAGTGAAGTGCCTTTTCCTGTACAGCCTGACAGTCACCCATCCCTCTCAACCACCTTCTGCAAGCTGGTCCAGTGCCCACTGTCACACAGTCTGTGATGGCTTCTGCGTGCAGTCACTAAGTCTGACTCATGCTATACAGGGATCAAGAACTGCTTCTGGTGGAGCAAGTCAGGACCTGTGCCTTTCTTGAAACCTCTGCCCCTGCTCTGAAGCTCCAATGAGGAATCTGTCAGAAGAGCTCTTCTTCTAAATGACAGTTGTTCCTAGGGCTCTCTTTCTCCAGTCTTAAGTTACTTTACTACAGAGCGGCTGGGATCTGGGCCTGAGAAACAAATTCACTGTAATTGAAACCTCCATTTAACACTCTAAACCGGACTTTGGAATCCACTACACGTGTACTATCCAGTAATGTAGCCATTAGCTGCATGCAACTACTACACCTGAAGTGTGGTTAATAATAATTCAGATATACTGAGTTAAACGTATCAGTAGAACTAATTTCATCTCTTTCTTTTTATTGTTGCTACTGAAAAACTCCATATTTGGTTTCCATTATCTTTCTATCGGCCAGCACTGCATTAGATTATCAGATTGTGCCTTTGAGGATGGAGATAGCTTAGATGGTGCAGGTAAGTTCAAGAGTCTCTTGACCAGGGGCTCTAAAAAGAATCCACAAATCCCAGGATATATATTACCACATTGTGAGATTCTGTCCATATTCACTTCACAATCATATCTCTGGAAATCTGGGGACAGGCTACTCTGCTAAGAGCTCCAAAGGTTGCAACTCTTGGTTTGGGGCAGAAAGGATGCTGGGAAGAGCAAGAGGTAGGGAGTAAAATCTACTTGTATTTACATCCAACCTCTCCCACCTACCAGCTTGTGCCCTAGGGTGTATCATTTGGCCTCCAGTAAATTCCTTTCACTTTTTAAAATGGCCTAATTATAAGGGCAACTGTGAGGCTTAAATGAAATACTAAAGGAAACAAAGTGTCTTGTGATAGCAACTTACACACCCATTATTACAAGCACTTGACAAAAAGCTTTGCAGATGACACCTTATTTCTCAGAGTAATTCCACAAGCTACTGTTAGTAGCCTCACGTTCATCGAAAACATTATAAAGGTGGATTCCCTTCCCACTGCCTGCAGTCCCCTCACTCGGCGCCCGCAAACGGCACCTTCTCCAGATAGGGGACGCAGCCCCACTTGCGCCACCGGAAGCAGGCGGGAGCAAACGCCGCAAGCACACAGGGACTGGGGGAGGGGAGGACCCGCCGGGAAATTCCCGGGAACACTGCACACAAACCTACCGGATCTGGCAGGGCCCCAGGCCTCCCGGAGCCGTGTCCCCAGTGCTCTCACCCCCAGTGCAAAGGCTCTGCTCCCGCAGATACCCAAAGGAGCCGAGTTCGTGTCCTTTTTCAACCACAGAAGGCGGGCGGAAAAGAGGCCAAGGCTGGATGTGCACTTGCGCAGAAGGAGCCCCAAAACCCGTTCCCAGAGTGCTGCGCGGTAGGCGCATAACATTTAAGACTACATTTCCCATAAAACTTTGAGACCGCAGGAAGTAATTTTAGAAGCGTTTCCTCCTCAAGTAGTGAGGTGAGACGTCACAATTGGATCTGACCTTTGGAAACTTAACCTGAATCCCCAGGTATTGTGGATTAGACTTTAACTTTATGGCATGACAACATGTTGCAAAGCATGGTTCTCGATTGGATCCTAGTTGGAAAAAAACAACAGTTGCAAGAGACTACATTTGGAGAAACGAATATAGACTAGATATTAGAAATACAAAAGAGAATTACCATTACTTTGGTTAGTGTGATTAATATTTAGAGGATGGAGGAAATTGTTCTTATTTTTAAAGATACATACAGAAATATCATATGGAATTTGAGGGGCAGCACAGATGACCATAGGGGAAGGAGAAAAAAAAGAAGGGAGAGGGGGCAGACCACAGGAGACTCTTGAGTGTGGAGAGCAGATTGGGAGTTGCTGAGGGGAGGGCGAGGTGGGCTGGACATGGCCGGGATGGGTGATGGGTGTTAGGGAGGGCGCTTGATGTGATGAGCACTGGGTGTTGTGTGTGTGTGGGAGCGGGGTGGGTGTGGGTGGGTGATGAGTTACTAGATTCTACTCCTCAAACCGGTATTGCACTATATGTTGACTAACTGAAATTTAAATAAAAACTTAAAACATTAAGAAAAAGAAATATTCGATTATTAAATCATATATAATTTACTTTCTAAAATTCAGCATAACAATTAGAAAAAGAAAATATGGCTAAGTTAAGAATTGTTAAAAACTGTAATATGTATATGATGTTCATTTTACTAGTATTCCGAATGTTTGACTTTATTTTTAACACATAGTAAAAATGGGAGCAACTGGTGGTGGTGGTGGTGGTGGGAAGAGGGTTAGGAAGAGTTTACTGCCCTTCCAGAAGTATACCTTTTAAAATCAAGTTTCCTGGGTACACACAAGTATCTCTTGTGAATACTGCTTGTGCAATATAACAAATACTAGAAAATGGAGCAAGCATTAACATAAGAGTCATATCTTGTCAGGGTTTACCTGGGGAGTAGAGGTGGGGTAAGTTAGCTGCTCAAAATTACACAAGTAATACATGAAAATACATATAACCCAAAATAAGAAAATTATTATTATCAGTTTTGCAGTTCCACAAGTAAATTTTCTTTCAAAATTAATGCATGCACACCTCAGACGTTTTTTAACAAATTTGAGACCTAAGGACACGAAAAGAAATTTCCGGTAGACTTTTTAAGAGTAGTTTTAGGCTTATAAAATAATTGAGCAGAAAGTAGAGTTCCTATGTATCCCCTCTCATCACTCCACACACTGTACCCTCTATTATTAACATCTTACATTAGTGTAGTACATTTTCTACAATTAATGAATGATACAGTATTACTACCTAAAGTCCACAGTTGACATCAGCAGTCACTTTTTGTGTTGTACAGTTCTATGGGTTTTGCCAAATGAATAATGTCATCCACTGTAATACCCACTATTACATTATCATAGCAGTCTCATAGCCCTAAAACATAAAGAACAGTTTTACTGTGCTAAGAATCTGTACTGTGTCTACTCAACTTCTTCCCTCTGGATTTCCCTTCCTGAACTCCTGGCATCCATTTTTTTTTT
>NC_138382.1:26204548-26215266 GCF_054177405.1 Leptonychotes weddellii | reverse complement strand
CTCCATACTGTTTTCCAGAGTGGTTGCACCAGCTTGCATTCCCACCAACAGTGTAGGAGGGTTCCCCTTTCTCCGCATCCCCGCCAACATCTGTCGTTTCCTGACTTGTTAATTTTAGCCATTCTGACTGGTGTGAGGTGGTATCTACTCCTAGCATCCATTTATCTTTTCATTGTCTCAATAGTTTTGCCTTTTCCAGAATGTCATATAGTTAAAATCATATAGTAAGTAGTCTTTTTAGACTGGCTTCTTTCAGTTAGAATATGCATTTAAGCTTTCTCCCTGTCTTTTTATGGCTTAATACCTCATTTCTTTTTTATTGCTGAATAAAATTCCATTATGTGGATGAACACAGTTTGTTTATACACTCTTCTATTGAAAAGCATCTTGGTTGCTTTCAAGTGTTTACAATCACAAAATAAAATTGTGTGTGTGTGTGTGTGTGTAGGCTTTTGTATGTAACATAAGATTTGAAATCAATTGAGTAAATAGCAAGGAGAGCAATTGTTGGATTGTATAGTGGAAACCGTGTTTAAATTTATAAGAAACTGCCAAACTGTCTTCCAAAAGTGAATGTATCACTTTGCATTCTTATCAGCAATGACTGACAGCTTCCCTTGCTCCAAATCCTCACCAGCATTAGGTGTAGTAGGTGCATTGGATTTTGGCCATTCTCATAGGTGTGTAGTGGTATCTCATAATTTGCAATTCTGTAATAACATGTGATGCTGGGCTTCTTTTCATATGCCTATTTGTCATAAGTATATCTTATTTTGTGAGGTATCTGTTCAACTCTTTCATCCATTTTTTTATTGGGTTGTTCATTTTCTTATTGTTGAGTTTTAAGAGTTCTGGTTTATTTTAGATAAAACTCCTTTACTAGATATGATCTTTGCAATATTTTCTCTCAGTCTGTGGCTTATCTTTTCATTCTCCTGACATTCTTTCTCATAGCAGAAGTTTTTAATTTTAATGATGCCAAACTGAACAATTTGTTCATTCATGGATTGTGCTTTGATGTTACCTAAAAATTCATAACCAAACTCAAAGTCACCTAGATCTTCTTTCATGTTATAATATAGAAGTTTTATATAAAGTTTTGCATTTTGTTTTTAGAATTATGATCCATTTTGAGTTGTTTGTGAGATGTGTTAGGTCTGTGTATGTGTGTGTATATATACACATACATAATGTATTTTGCATGTGGATGTCCAAATGTTCTATTGCCATTGTTGAAAAAACTATCTTTTCTTCATTGAATTATCTTTGCTCCATGGTCAAGAATCAGTTGACAATATTTGTGTGAGTCTATTTCTGGGCTCTGTATGCTATTCCATTAATTTTTTGGTTGATTCTTTCTCCAACACCGCACTAGTTTGATCACTGTAGCATTGTAGCAATTTTTGGCATTAGATAGTGTCAGTCTTCTGACTTAGTTCTTCAATATTGGGTTGACTATTCTGGACATTTTGCATTTCCATATAAATTTTAGAATCAATTTGATGGTATCTACAAAATAACTTTCTGTGATTTTGATTGAGACTGAGTGAATCTATTGATCAAATTAGTTGGAAATGACATCTTTTTTTTAAATATTTTATTTATTTATTTGCGAGAGAGAGAATGAGAGACAGAGAGCATGAGAGGGAGGAGGGTCAGAGGGAGAAGCAGACTCCCCGCTGAGCAGGGAGCCCGATGCGAGACTCGATCCCGGGACTCCAGGATCATGACCTGAGCTGAAGGCAGTCGCCCAACCGACTGAGCCACCCAGGCGCCCTGGAAATGACATCTTAACAATATTGAGAATTATATTCATTAATATGGAATGTCTCCATCTATTTAGTTCTTTGATTTATTTCATAGTTTTCCTCATATAGATTTTGTACATATTTTGTTAAATTTATTCCTAAGTATTTTGTTGTAAACAGTATGTGTGTTTTTGTTTTTTGTTTTGGGGGTGCACTGTAGAAGGGCAGAGGGAGAGGGAAAGAGAGAATCTCAAGTGGAGCCCAACGTGGGGCTCAATCTCATGACCCTGAGCTGAAATCAAGAGTCGGACACTTAACTGACTGAGTCACCCAGGCACCCCTGTGTTTTTCATTTCAAATTCCAGTTGTGCATTGCTGGTTTAAGAAGATAATTGAGTTTTATGTAATAACAACTTCATCCTACAATCTTGCTATATTCACTTTTTAGTTCCAGATGTTTTTTATTGGATGCAGAAAATAATAACATCTGTGAACAAAGATACTTTATTTCTTCCTTCCCAATTATATGCTATTTATTTATTTATTTATTTATTTATTTATTTATTTATTCATTCTGATGCATGAGCTGGGATTTCCAGTACTATGTTGAGTGGGAGTAATGAAAGGGGACATCTTTCTCGTGTTCTTTATCTTGGGAAAAATCATTTAGTTTCAGCATTAAGTGGGAAGTTAGCGGCCAGTTTTCTATAGATGTTCTTTATTAAGTTGAGAAGTCGCCTCTATACCTTATTTCCTGAGAGAGTTTTTTGTGTGTGAATCCATGTTGGATTTTGTCAAATGCATTTTATGTTTCTATTGATATGATTGTATGCTTTTCTTCTTTTAGCCTGTTGATATCATTGATTTCATTAATTGATTTTCAATATTGAAACGGCCTTGCATACCAGGGATAAATCCCACTTGGTTATGGTACATAATTGCTTTTATAGATTTTTGGACTCAATTTGCTAGTATTTTGTTAAGGGGTAATGCATTTACATTCACGTATTCTGTACTTTTTCTGAATTATAATGTCTGCCTGACTTTAGTTGGCTAATGTTGGCCTCAGAGAACAAGTTAGGAATTGTTTTCTCTTCTGTATTTTTTGAATAAATTGTATAGAATTGGTATCATTTCCACCTTAATTTTTTGGTAGAATTCACCAGTGAAACCATATTGGCCTGGAGCATTTTTTGGAAAGATTATTAATTATTTATTAAATTTATTTAATAGATATTGGCCTATTAAGATTATATATTTATCTTTGTGTGTTTAATGAATGCATCTCTTAAGAAATTGGTTCATTTTATCTAGGTTATCAAATTTTTAGGCATAAAGTTGTATATCATACACAAAATCTATGTTGGTGAGGTTTTTTTTTCAACATTAAATATTTCACGCCACTTTATTCTTGCTTAAATGGTTTCTGAATAGAAGTCCAAAGTAATTCTTGTCCTGTTTCTCTATATCTAAGGTTTCACATCCACTATTACTACCACTGACTTCTTTCAAGATATTTTCTTTGCCTCTGATTTTCTGAAGTTTGAATATGATATGCCTAGGTGTACATTCTCTGGAATGTTTCATAATTGATGTTTTCTGAGCTTTTCAGATCTATAGTGTCCGTTATTTAGAGAATTCTGTGCCATTATTACTTCAAGTATTTGTGTTCTCTCTTGCTTCTACCTTTAATATCCTCATTATGGGGGCACCTGGGTGGCTCAGTTGGTTAAGCTACTGCCTTCGGCTCAGGTCATGATCCTGGAGTCCCTGGATCAAGTCCCGCATCGGGCTCCCTGCTCGGCAGGGAGTCTGCTTCTCCCTCTGACCCTCCCCCCTCTCATGTGCTTGCTCTCCCTCATTCTCTCTCTCTCAAATAAATAAATAAAATCTTTAAAAAAAAACATCCTCATTATGTGTATGTTATACCTTTTGTAATTATTCCACAGTTCTTGTATATTTTATTCCATTGTTTTTATTCATTAATGTCTTTACATTTAACTTCTGGAAGTTTCTATTGACCTATGATCAACTTCACTGATTTGTCTAGTCTATTGAGCTCATCAACACATTCTTCATTTCTGTTACAGTATTTTTGATTTCTAACATTTTCTCTTGATTCATTCTTAGAGTTTCCATGTCTCTGCTTACCTTACCCATCTGTTCTTGCATGTTATCCATTTCTTCCATTAAAGTCATTAGTATATTAACCAAACTCAAAGTCTGATAATTCCAAAATCTCTGTCAATTTTGAGTCTAGTTCAGATGCTTACTTTGTTTCTTCAGACCGTTTTTGCCTGTAATTTTTTAACAGTAAAAATATATGTAATTATTATTTTTATAGTAGGTGAAAGATGCTTAGGTGGATTGGTCTTTAGTGTAAGCTTTTATATTTATCTGGCTAAGAGTTAGCCTGTGTTTACTATTTGCTGTAGCTGTGATGTTAGAGGCTAAAATTTCCTCTACTGTCCTTGTTTTAGTCTCCCCTGTTGTCTTTGGTTATCCATACACACCATAAATATGGTCTGAGGCTTTCAATTCTTTCAGCTATAATCCCCTGCTATTATTCTGGAGCACTATTAATGTGGTGATAATGCATGGGAGGAGAGCAAGCCTTTTGCAGACCTATAATTAAGTTTTAGTCTTTTAGTGGGCCTGAATTACGTATTTTCCTTCTTTTGTCAAAATCTAAGGAGGGTTGGACTTGGGTGTTTCCTTCCTGAGACTGGTTGGGTTTTGGTAAAATCCTCTTATGTTAGGCTATGGTAAAATAATTTCCTTGAGGGCAGGCCTTGTTAAGGGGAAGAAAGCTCTTGTTAAGGGGAAGAAACCTAATTTTTTGAAAATAGTTTTCTTCTTTGCTTGTGGGAATTACTACAGAATTTTTCTCTGATATTCATAGTAAAAAACTGATGGGGTTATTTCAGGAAGAACTATGGAAAGTGTAGGGACTTCCTTAAGAGTGTGCTCCTTCCACGTTTTAAGATCTAAACCTAGTCCACACAGAGACTCCAGAAATTCATCAATTATACTTTAAATATACTAACTTAAGCTATGGGCTTCTGTTCCTGGTTAAGTTGTAATTCTCTATAACTGCCCGTTTCTTCAGTTTCCAGGACAATAGTTTGTCTTATGATCTCAAATCTCTGATGAATAAGAAGAGTTGTTGGATTTCAGTTTGTTCAGCTTTATTCTTATTGTGAAGATGCAAGTGATGACTGCCAAGCTCTTTACATGTCAGAAATCAGTTTATTTTTATTTATTGTGTTTTGAATTGCTGTTAAGTTATATGAATGTATCATTTAAAGTTTAGTTAATCAGACTTTACAAATGATGCTCTGTGCTTACTTTACAAGTGTTAATGTAATTCTCAGGGTATCTTTTCTTAGCTTCCCATGTTTTTAAAAAATAGTACAAAGTGTTTTATCATTTCTGATATTTTTGGTGTAGATAGCTCTGTGGTTGTTAGGAGGGGGGAAATGATTAAATACTTCATCTTGTTTTATGCTGATGATAATGTCTTAGAATTAAGAATGATACCCTAGAACCAGCAAACAGAAAAATACCCATGCAACAAAATGACAAAAGCAAAAATAAGGGATTCGTCTTCAAATATAAGCTAAAACATGAATTGAGGCTGAAAGATTGGCTACTTGGTCTCCTTTAAGTAAATTTTAAAAGTTTTTTAACAGGTAACCAGAAGAGACTAAAATGCCAAGAAATGGCACCTACTTGTCTCAGAATTACATCTTGTATACTTTTTCTATATGATTAATTTGTAATTGGAAAAAAAAGCTTCTTCATATTTTTTTGTTTAAACATTTAATAATGTTTGGATATATACACTCATGAAATAGAAAGGTCTGAATACAAGCTGTGTCACAATTTACATCATCAATAAAAGTATTAAACATAAAGAAAAATAAACTTGGAAACTATGACATTCCTGACTCAAATACAGATGTTTCTACTTTATATTAGATAATCAATTTTACTGAAATCTTTAATTAAAATACATGCTTTAAAAACTATAGTAAATTATAGGAAAGGATATCCAATGGGAAAAGGACAGTATCTTCTACCTATGTTGTTGGAAAAACTGGTCTCTACGTGCAAAAGAATGGAACTGGACCACTTTCTATACCATACCCAAAAATAAACTCAAAATGGACTAAAGACATAAATGTAAATCCTAAAACCATAAAAATCCTAGAGGAGAGCTTAAGCAATAATGTCATAGCAACATTTTTCTAGGTATGTCTCCTGATGGCTTCTGAAGTCAAGCCCTGATATTTATAACCTGAATATTAATTCATGTGAACATATTAGGTCACTGTAATATTAATCTTTATTGATAACTACCACATGTACAACTGTAGGTTGGCTTTCCCTACAAATTTTGCACACTATCCAACCTGTTCTGCCTACATTGCTGCTCCCTGCACCTGCTCCAAGAGGTCTAATGCATGTTGGTGGTCAACATCTCAAACAGGAGGCTGCCCTGTAATCCTGTTGAGGATTTTTTACCCTTGTAGCTCTGCAGCCATGACAGGCTTTGTAATTGCTCCGTTCTATCTCCTTTCTGAAGCTGATCTTTCTGTCTTATCTGACACAACCATTGCAATTGATTTAAGGTCCCTTTGATCTGTGTGATCTCTGCAGCAGAGTGAAGGAAAATGATTCACAAACTGGAATGTAATGCAGAAGTGGGCTGAGGGAGCTACTGAATTTCAGAGGTTGATGAAACAGCTCTTTCAGGTTTTATTTGTGACCTCACTCTCTCTTGATAAAAGTCCCACATGTGATTTTCCTGGTGAAGGAATCCAGGATCCATGGTTATGGTGGATTCTGGGTGTATTCCTTTAAAAAGACCTGTGTTGTATGTAAGTGATGAATCACTGAATTCTATTTCAGAAACCAATATTGCACTATATGTTAACTAATTGAATTTATAAATCAGCCAATCAATCAATCAATCAATCCATCAATAAGATGTGGAATCTGGATCCATCAGTGTACTCCATCATTTGCATTACTCTTCCCATAAGAAGACGGTTTTTGAGCATACATCTCCAATTATGTGTATTCATTTATTTGTAAGTTGCATGGCTACAATACTTTTCTATAATTTTATGTTATAAATATTACACAAATATAAATGCCTTAAAAGGAAGAGATAAAAAGGGCTAGCAAGATGGCAGAGTAGGAGACCTAAATTTCGTCTGGCCCCAGGAATTCAGCTAGATAGTTATCAAGCCATTCTGAACATCTATGAACTCAACAGATCAAAGAAAAGAATAGCAGCAACTCTATGAACAGAAAAGCGACCACTTTCTGGAAGGTAGGACATGCACAGAAGTGAATCTGAGGCAATATACGGGAAGATAGACTGTAGGGGGAGGGAACCTCCATCAGCAGGCTACAAGCAAGTGATAGAGCAGTGGAGCACAAAATCAGAACTTTTAGAAGTCTGCTCCACTGAGGGACATTGCTCCAGTGGCTAAGCTGGGGGTGGAAACCTTTCTGGGAGAGTGTGGTCTCAGGACCCTTGAGGTCACAGAAAGACTGAGGGTGCCTGAGTGTGGCAGAGCTCCCAGGTATTGCAGCAGGGAAGCTGGCTGCAAAGAGTGAGCCGAGGAGTGGCCTCTCAGCTTACGGTTGTCATAAACCATGATCCACAGCACCGTCAGACCACTGCTCTTTGAGCAGGGGCCCAACAAGGGGCAGATCCAGGGAGACCCCCCTTCCTCCCCCAGCAGGAGCAGCACAGGAGTATGCCACAGGAATCTACTGGGTTTGGAGACTCCAAACGGGGTCCTATGCCAGAGATAGAAACACTTGGTCACAGGCAGGGTGAGCACAGTGTGGCTGAAGACCAGGGAGACAGGAGTGATTGATTGCTTTTCTCTGAGGGCATACTGAGGAGTGGGGCCCTGAGCTCTCAGCTCCTCTGGGGCCAGAGATTAGGAGGCCACCATTTTCATTCTTGTCCTCTAAAGCTGTATGGAAAGCCTTCAGGGAACAAAAACTACTGAGAGCAAACCCGAGCAGATTACTTAGCCTGGCCCCTGGCAAGGGCAGTGCAATTCTGCCTCAGGCAAAGACATTTGAGAATCACTGCAACAGGCCCCTTCCCCAGAAGATCAGCAAGAACATCCAGCAAAGACCAAGTTTACTGATCAATGAGAACTGCAAAATTCCAGCACTAGTGGAATACAGCACATAGAATTCATGTCTTTTCCCCCCATGATTCTTTAATCTTTCAAAGTTAATTTTTTAAATTTTCTTTATTTTTTTTCTTTTTCTACTTTTTCTCATATTTTTGAATTTTTCTTCTTTCCTTTTTCAACCAACTTATCAATTCCTTTATTAAAATCTTTTTTAATTTTCATTTTTACAGTCATTTTCTATCCCTTCATTGTGTTTAACTTTATTTTTGTATGTATATATATAGGTTTTTCTTTCTTTAAAATTTTGGGATGCAATTTCTTCTAACAGACCAAAATACACCCTAAATCCAGTGTATGGCTTTGTTCTATTCACCTGCATGATCACATTCTCTCCTTTTTTCTTTTTTTTTTTAAATTTTACTTCTTCCTTTTTTCAACCAACTTCTTATCAATTCCTTTTTTAAAATCTTTTTTTGATTTTCATTTTTACAGTCATATTTCATCCCTTCATTGTATTTACCCTTATTTTTGAATTTATATAAGTTTTTCTTTAAAATTTTGGGAGGCAGTTTCTTCTAACAGACCAAAATACACCCAAAATCTAGTGTGTGGCTCTGTTCTATTCATCAGCCTGATCATATTCTTTTTCTTTTTTTCTTCCCCCCCCACCCCTGGTTTCAGGTCTCTTCTGATTTGCTTAGTGTATATTTTTCTGGGGTTGTTGTTACTCTTTTAGCATTTTGTTTTCTCATTCATCTATTCTTCTCTGGACAAAATGACAAAACGGAAAAACTCACCTCAAAAAAAAGAACAAGAGGTAGTATTGACTGCCAGGGATCTAATCAACATGGACATTAGTAAATTGTCAGAACTATAGTTCAGAATGATGGTTATAAAGGTACTAGCTGAGCTTGAAAAAAGCATAGAAGATACCAGAAAATCCCTTTCTGGAGAAATAAAATCTAACCAAGTCACAATCAAAAAGGCTATTAATGAGGTGCAATAAAAAAATGGAGGCTCTAACCACTAGGATAAATTTGGCGGAAGAGAGAATTAATGATATAGAAGACCAAATGATGGAGAATAAAGAAGCTGAGAAAAAGAGAGATAAATACTACTGGATCATGAGGGGAGAATTCGAGAGATAAAGGATACCATAAGGTGTAACAATATTAGAATAATGGGGATCCCAGAAGAAGAAGAAAGAGAAAGAGGGGCAGAAGGTATATTGGAGCAAATTATAGGGAGAACTTCCCTAATTTGGGGAAGGAAAGAAGCATCAAAATCCAGGAGGCACAGAGAACCCCTCTCAAAATTAATAAAAATAGGTCAACACCCCAACATCTAATAGTAAAACTTACAAGTCTCAGAGACAAAGAGAAAATCCTGAAAGCAGCTCGGGACAAGAGGTCTGTGACCTACAATGGTAGAAACATTAGATTGGCAGCAGACCTATCCAGAGAGACCTGGCAGGCCAGAAAGGACTGGCATGATATATTCAGGGCACTAAATGAGAAAAATATGCAGCCAAGAATAGTATATCCATCTAGGCTGTCATTGAAAATAGGAGAGATAAAAAGCTTCCAGGACAAACAAACACTAAAAGAATTTATGATCACCAAACCAGTCCTTCAAGAAATATTGAAAGGGGTCCTCTAAGCAAAGAGAGAGCCTAAAAGTTACACAGACCAGACTGGAACAGAGACAATATACAGTAACAGTCACCTAACAAGCAATACAATGGCACTAAATTTATATCTTTCAATAGTTACCCTGAATGTAATTGGGCTAAATGCCCCAGTCAAAAGACAGAGGGTATCAGATTGGATAAAAAAAAAAAAAGACCTATTGATATGCTGTCTGCAAGAGACTCATTTTAGATCCAAAGACACCTCCAGATTTAAAGTGAATGGGGTGGAGAACCATTTACCATGCTAATGGACATCAAAAGAAAGCTGGGGTGGTAATCCTCATATCAAACAAATTCTATTTTAAACCAAAGACTCTAATAAGAGATGAGTAAAGACACTACATCATACTTAAACAGTCTATCCAACAAGAAGATCTAACAATTGTAAATATTTATGCCCCTAATATGGGAGCAGCCAGTTATATAAGCCAATTAATAACAAAATCAAAGAAACATATTGACAATAATACACTAATGGTAGGGGACTTTAACACCCCCTCACTGGAATGGACAGATCATCTAAACAAAAGATCAACAAGAAATAAGGGCTTTAAAAGACACAGTGGACCAGATGGACCTCACAGATATATTCAGACCATTCCATCCCAAAGCAACAGAACACACATTCTTCTGTACGGCACATGGAACATTCTCCAGAATACATCACATCCTGGGTCACAAATCAGGTCTCAACTGGTACCAAAAGATTGGGATCATTCCCTACATATTTTAAGACCACAATGCTTTGAAACTCGAACTCAAACACAACAGGAAAGTTGGAAAGAACTCAAATACATGGAGGCTAAAGAGCATCCTACTAAAGAATGAATGGGTCAACCAGGAAATTAAAGAAGAATTGAAAAAAAAATCATGGAAAAAAATGAAAATGACAACACAACTGTTCAAAATCTTTGGGATGCAGTAAAGGTGGTCCTAAGAGGAAAGTATACAGCAATACAAGCTTTTCTCAAGAAACAAGAAAGGTCTCAAATACACAACCTAACTCTACACTTAAAGAAGCTGGAGAAAGAACAGCAAATAAAGCCTAAACCCAGCAGGAGAAGAGAAATAATAAAGATCAGAGCAGAAATCAATGAAATAGAAACCAAA
>NC_138382.1:26187683-26204448 GCF_054177405.1 Leptonychotes weddellii | reverse complement strand
AATCAACAAAATCATGAATGAAAGAGGAGAGATCACAACCATCACCAAAGAAATACAATTATAAGAACATATTGTGAGCAACTATATGCCAACAAATTAGACAATCTGGAAGAAATGGATGCATTCCTAGAGACATATAAACTACCAAAACTGAACCAGGAAGAAATAGAAAACCTGATCAGACCCATAACCAGCAAGGAAATTGAAGCAGTAATCAAAAATCTCCCAAGAAACAAGAGCCCAGGGCCAGATGGCTTCCCAGGGGAATTCTAGCAAACATTTAAAGAATTAACACCTATTCTTCTGAAACTGTTCCAAAAATAGAAATGGAAGGAGAACTTCCAAACTCATTTTTTAAAGCCAGCATTACCTTGATCCCCAAACCAGACAAAGACCCTATCAAAAAGGAGAATCACAGAACAATATCCCTAATGAACATGGATACAAAAATCCTCACCAAAATACTAGCCAATAGGATCCAACAGTACATTAAAAGGATTATTCACCATGACCAAGTGGTATTTATTCCTGGGCTACAAGGTTGGTTCAACATTTGCAAATCAATCAATGTGCTACAATACATTAATAAAAGAAAGAACAAGAACCATATGATCCTCTTAATAGATGCAGGAAAATCATTTGACAAAGTATAGCATCCTTTCTTTCTTTCTTTTTTTTAAAAAGATTTTATTTATTTATTTGACAGAGAGAGACAGAGAGAGGGAGAGAGGGAACACAAGCAGGGGGAGTAGAAGAGGGAGAAGCAGGCTTCCTGCAGAGCAGGGAGCCCGATGCGGGGCTCGATCCCAGGACCCTGGATCATGACCTGAGCTGAAGGCAGACGCTTAATGTCTAAGCCACTGAAGCGCCCCTATAACATCCTCTCTTGATTAAAACTCTGCACCGTGTAGGGATAGAGGGTACATACCTCAATATCATAAAAGCCATTTATGAAAAACCCACAGTGAATATCATTCTCAATGGGGAAAAACTGAGAGCTTTTTCCCCTGAGGCCAGGAACATGGCAGGGATGTCCATTATTGCCACTGCTATTCAACAAAGTACTAGAAGTCCTAACCTCAGCAATCAGACAACAAAAAGAAATAAATGGCTTTCAAATTGGCAAAGAAGTCAAAGTCTCACTCTTTGCAGATGATATGATACTTTATGTGGAAAACCCAAAATACTCCATCCCAAAACTGCTAGAACTCATACAGGAATTCAGTAAAGTGGCAGGATATAAAATCAATGCACAGAAGTCAGTTGCATTTCTATACACCAACAAGACAGAAGAAAGAGAAATTAAGGAGTTGATCCCATTTACAATTGCACCCAAAACCATAAGATACCTAGGGATAAATTTAACCAAAGAAGCAAAGAATCTGTACTCAGAAAACTATAGAATACTCAGGAAAGAAATTGAGGAAGACACAAAGAAATGGAAAAACGTTCCATGCTCACGGATTGGAAGAACAAATACTGTGAAAATGTCTATGCTACCTAGAGCAATCTACACATTTAATACAATCCTTATCAAAATACCATCAACTTTTTTCAAAGAAATGGAACAAATAATCCTAAAATTTGTATGGAACCGGAAAAGACCCCGCATAGCCAGAGGAATGTTGAAAAAGAAAAGCAAAAGCCTGACTTCAAGCTCTATTACAAAGCTGTCATCATCAAGACAGTATGGTACTGGCACAAAAACAGACACATAGATCAATGGAACAGAATAGAAACCCCAGAAATGGACCCTCAACTCTATGGTCAACTAATCTTCAATAAATCAGGAAAGAATATCCAATGGAAAAAAGACAGTCTCTTCAAGAAATGGTGCTTGGAAAACTGGACAGCCACATGCAGAAGAATGAAACTGGACCATTTCCTTACACCACACATAAAAATAGACTCAAAATGGTTGAAAGACCTAAATGTGAGACAGGAGTCCGTCAAAATCCTAAAGGAGAACACAGGCAGCAACCTCTTCGACCTTAGCTGTAGCAACTTCTTCCTAGACATGTCACCAAAGGCAAGGGAAGCAAGGGCAAAAATGAACTATTGGGACATCATCAAGATAAAAAACTTTTGCTCAGCAAAGGAAACAGTCAACAAAACCAAAGACAACCAAGAGAATGGGAGAAGATATTTGCAAATGACAATTCAGATAAAGGGCTAATATCCAAAATCTATAAAGAACTTAACAAATTCAACACCCAAAGAACAAATGATCCAATCTTCTGCCCCAGAAATGGGCAGAAGTCATGAACAGACATTTCCGCAAAGAAGACATGCAAATGGCCAACAGACACATGAAAAAGTGCTCAACATCACCTGGCACCAGGGAAATCCAAATCAAAACCTCAATGAGATATCACCTCACACCAGGCAGAATGGCTAAAATTAACAAGACAGAAAATGGCAGATGTTGGCAAGGATGTGGAGAAAGGGGAACACTCCTACACCATTAGTGGGAATGCAAACTGGTGCAGCCACTCTGGAAAACAGTATGGATTTTCCTCAAAAAGTTGAAAATAGAGCTGAAAATAGAGTTGAAAATATACCCAGCAATTGCACTACTGGGTATTTATCCCAAAGATACAAATATAGTGATCCAAAAGGGCAGGTGCACCCCAATGTTTATAGCAGCAATGTCCACAATAGCCAAACTATGGAAAGAGCCTAGATGTCCATCAACAGATGAATGGATAAAGATGTGGTGTATATACACAATGGAATATTATGCAACCATCAAAAAGTGAAATCTTGCCATTTGCAACGACATGGATGGAACTAGAGGGTATTATGCTAAGCGAAATAAGTCAATCAGAGAAAGACATGTATCATATGATCTCACTGATACGAGGAATTCTTAATCTCAGGAAACAAACTGACTGTTGCTGGAGTGGTGGGTGGGAGGGATGGGAGGCTGGGTGATGGACACTGGGGAGGGTTTGTGCTATGGTGAGTGTTGTGAATTGTGTAAGACTGATGAATCACAGACCTGTACCTCTGAAACAAATAATACATTATATGTTAATAAAAATAAATTAATTAAAAATTAAAAAAAGAAAAAGCAAAAATAAAAGGAAGAGATAAAATAAAAACGAAGGGGGGAGATCGGAGCGGGAGACAAACCATGAGAGACTATGGACTCTGAGAAACAAACTGAGGGTTCTAGAGGGGAGGGTTCTAGATGGGTTAGCCTGGTGATGGGTATTAAAGAAGGCACGTACTGAATGGAGCACTGGGTGTTATACGCAAACACTGAATCATGGAACACTACATCAAAAACTAATGATGCAGTGTATGGTGATTAACATAATATAACATAACATAATATAAATAAATAAATAAATAAATAAATAAATAAATAAATAAATAAATAAATAAAAAGTTTTGATATTTTCTTTCTATATTCCAGCATTCTGTCTTGTTCACTCACCTTGATCTGAATACTATATTGGGGCCACCACTGTCAGTGAAGCTTACCTACATATGAGGCAAGCTTGTGATGGAAGGGAACAAAGGAGGGAAGGCATTTCCCAGAACTGGATTTGGTATAATTTTGATGTTTAAGTGCTCCCTTCTCTCAGAATCTGTAATGATTACCCTGAATTTTAGTAGCAACATTGAGAAAAATATACTTTTCATAATGAAATTTATCTAAAGAGATGGACAGAACTCTGAATTTTGAGGTAATTCCCAAGATTCCTACCCACTGGGGTACATACTTTATATTAGAGAATGGGTAGGACTGTGAATATGATGGATTTCACAGCTGTGATTAGATTATAAAGGTGAAGGGATTTAAAGATGTAATTAAAATCTGAAATGAGTTGACTTAGTTAATAAAAAGGGAGATTATCCTGAGTGGGCCTGATCTGATTTGGTGAGCTCTTAAAAGGGACTGGGTCCTTCCTGAAGAAAAATTTGAAGCAGCAGCGACAATTTTCTGTTAGCCTTTAAAAAACAAACTGTAAAGCTATGGAGAAAACCCTGTAGCAAGGAACAGCAGGCAGTCCTACAGCCCCAAGGAACTGAATTCTACAGTGAGCTGAGTACCTAAAACTCAGATAAGGTAGTACCTCTGGCTGACACCTTGATTTTAGCCCAGTCAAACCCTAAGACAAGGAACCAGTTAACTTGTGCATTGACTCCTGACTCATGGAAACTGAGATCATAAATTATGAGGGATTTTTCTAAACCACAAAATTATAATAATTTGTTATAGAGGAACAGAAAACTAACACCAGAAGTAAAACATATCATACTGCATTACTATTTCATGAAAGTTAATAAAGTCAAGTTTCCCTCATGTGACATTATATACCTTATAAATAAAATGTTGTCAAGAATATTTTCTGTACTCTGAGATATTTTACTTAAAAAATAAAGTGACTTAACCTGTATAGTGTGTTGTTTTTACATTTGCATATTGAAGTTATGACATCATAATATTTTCCTTGCTCTGGTGATACTGGAAAGCTTTTATTCTAGGGATATCTATCAACTGAATTATCAGTGAAGTTATTCTTTCAAGTACATTGTTTGGAATTACAAGAAGAGCATTTGGCTTGAGTTATGAAATGTTGACATTGAGTAAGTGTGTGGTTTGGAGAATATTTCTATGCCTTTGTGCCCATTAATTTTAGCGGACTGCACTAAGGAAGACATTTACAAATTCCTTATTTAAACAACATTATTGAGATATAATTGACATACAATAAACTATACATCCATTAAGTGTAGGTTTGGTAAGTGTTGACATATGATCACACCCATGAAATCATCATCACTACCAAGATAATGAACATATCAATCACCCTAAAAATTTCCTCATACTCCTTTGGAATCCCTCTTTGCTATCCCACTCCATTTCCCCCTAAATCTCAGGCAATGCCTGATTTGCTTTTGTTACTAGACTTTAGTTTTTATTTTCTAGAATTTTATATAAGTAGATTTAAATAGGGTATACTATTTTGTCAACTTTCATTCAGAAAACAAAATTTAGACTCATATATATTGCATGTGTTGACATTTGGGTTGTTTCTAGTTTTTGGTTATTAAATATAAAGCTTCTATAAATATCCTGGACAAGTCTTTGTACAGACATATGCTTTATTTCTCTACATAAGTATCAAAGATTGGAATGGCTGGCCATATGGTATGTTTGCCTTGTTATGGAACTACAAAATCATTTTTACTTTCCTTCCAGTGTTACAGTTGCTCCACATTTTTGCCAGCACTTGGTGTGTTCAGTCTTTTTCCCTCTTCCAGGGGAAATTCTCACCAACAGTGTGTTTTAATTTTTTCCAGGTTTTTGAGGTTTAATTAACAAATGAAATTGTAATATATTTAAAGGGTACAACATGATTTGATATATGTATACATTGTGGAAGGATTACACCCATTCAGTTAATTAACACATTGATCACTTCACATATTTACCTTTGTGTGTGTATGTGTGTGTGTGTGAATATTTAAATTCTACTATCTTAGTAAATTTCAGCTGTACAGTACAATGTTATCAACTATAGTCACCATGTCATACACTAAATCCTGAAAGTTTGTACCCTTTTACCAACCTCTTCTTTTTCCTTCACCCCCCAGACCTTGGCAACCATGTTCCTACTCTGCTTCTGAGTTTGACTTTTTTTTTTCCCTTGGACTCCACATGTAACTGATACCATGCAGTATCTGTCTTTCACTGTCTGGATTATTTCATTTAGCGTAATGTCTCCCAGATTTATCCATGTTGTCACAAAAGATAAGATTTCCCCTTTTTTAATGAAATGCTTTAATTATTTTTTGATAGGAGGTATGGATTGAAGTTAAATTTTTTGAGTATAGATAACCAATTATTTAATCACATTGTTGAACTTTCACATTTAGTTTTATTATTTATGTAATTGGGTTTAAATATATCACCTTATTATGTGTTTTCAATTGTTTCATCTTTTTCTGCCTTCTGTTAGGTTGAGGTTTTTTTGTTTTGTTTTGTTTGTTATTCCATTCAATCTCCTTTGTTGGATTATTAGCTGTGTTGATTGTTTGTTTCAGGTTTTTAGTATACATCTTTAACTTACCACAGTTTACTTTCAAGAGACATTATATCGGGGTGCCTGAGTGGCTCAGTCGTTAAGCGTCTGCCTTCGGCTCAGGTCATGATCCCGGGGTCCTGGGATCCAGCCCTGCATTGGGCTCCCTGCTCAGCAGGAAGCCTGCTTCTCCCTCTCCCACTCCCCCTGTTTGTGTTCCCTTTCTTGCTGTGTCTCTCTCTGTCAAATAAATAAATAAAAAATCTTAAAAAAAAAGAGACATTATATCACTTACTGTACAATATAGAATATTTACATTTGTATATTTCCGTTTCTCCCTTCTTGGTTTTTGTGCTGTTCTCACACATTTGACATGTTATTATACCATATCAGCCGACGATCTTTTAAAGAGATGTAAGTAATTATTTAAAAAATATTTTATATTTACCCTGTTCCACAACTTTGCTCTAGATAAGCTTCACTAATATGTTTTCTCTTCTGCCCCTTCAGATCTGGAGGTGGAATGTTCTTCCTACTGTTACTAGTCTCTGGCTGCCATCTCTTGCTAGACCCTTCACCCCTTCCACAGCTCTCTAAGCATCCCCTTTATTACATGTCCTTCAGAAAACCACTTTGTATGGGCCATCTATTTCTAGAATGATACTGTACTGATATAAAATTTAAGTGAAGTTCTTGTTTTTTCTATGAACTCTTAGAAAGGCAGCTTTTGTGAATTATCCCAGAGGTGTCCATTATAAATACCAGTTCCCAAGAAAACACTGGTCTATCATTCAGACATTGTCCACTTTACTATTTTTAAGATCTTCAAGTTACATGAAGAAAACTAAATGTATATACACATAGAGACCAAGATGTTTTGTTTATATCAGTTATTCCACAAACATTTATTAAATTCCTGATCAGCCAGAATAGATTGTTGTGAATACTATAGAATTTCTCAAAGAATAAGATTTTAGTTTCATAATAATTATTTTTTATTGAACTGTAGTTGACATAAAATGTTATATTATTTTCAGGTGTACTACATAGTGATTTGACAATCTATACATTATGCAATGTCCACCACAATAAGTGTGGTTACCATCTGTCACCATGCTATTGACTATATTCCTTATGCTGTACTTTTCAGCCCAGTGACTTATTCATTTTACAACTGGAAGTTTGTACTTTTTAATTTCCTTTACCTTTTTTGTCATTCCTCCAAGCCCCCTTCACTCTGACAAAACATCAGTTTGTTCTCTGTATTTATAAATCTGTTTCTGTTTTTTGTTTGTAAGTTGCTGATTTATTTTGCTTTTTAGATTCCACATATAAGTGAAATTATAAGATATTTGTATCTCTCTGTCTGACTTATTTCACTTAACATAATACCCTCCCAGTGTATCCATGTTGTCAAAAATGGCAAGATTTCATTCTTTTTTATGGCTGAATAATATTCCATTGTGTATATATACCACATCTTTATCCATTCACCTACTAATGGGCACTTAGGTTGCCTCCATTTATTGGCTATTGTAAATAATGTTGCAATAAACATAAGGGTGTATATATCTTTTTGAGTTAAATGTTTTTGTTTTCCAATAACCAGCAGTGGAATTACTGAATTCTATTGTATTTCTATTTTTAACTTTTTGAGGAACCTCCATACTATTTTCCATAATTCTGCACTAATTTACATTCCCACCAATAGTGTATGAGGGTGCCCTTTCTCCACATCCTTGCCAACACTTGTTATTTCTCATCTTACTGTGGTTTTTGACTTGCATTTCCCCAGTGATTAGTAGTTTAGCATCTTCTCATGTATTTGTTAGTCATTTGTATATCTTTTTTGGGAAAATGTCTATTTGAGTCTTCTACTCATTTTTCAATCAAATTACTTGCTTTACTGTTGTTGAGTTGGTTTTATTAAAGTTTTGTAATTTTTTGGTGTTTCCTATTTTGTTGATTTCCACATTGATTTTTTTAAGGTTTTATTTATTTGAGAGAGAGAGAGAGCATGAGTGGAGTGAAGGGGGCAGAGGGAGAAGCAGATTCCCCACTGAGCAGGAAGCCCAATGCAGGGCTCGATCCTGGGACTCTGGGATCATGACCTGAGCAGAAGGCAGACACTTAAATGACTGAGCCACCCAGGGGCCCTCCACACTGATATTTTTAACTTACTTTACTCTGCATACTTTTTTTTTTAAGATTTATTTATTTATTTGAGAGAGAGAGAGCATGAACGGGGGCGGGGCGAGGTGAGAGGGAGAGGGAGAAAATTTCAAGCAGACTCCCCATTGAGTGCAGAGCCCAATGTAGGGCTTGATCCCATGACCCTAATATCATGACCTGAGCAGAAATCAAGAGTCGGACCCTCAACCAACTGAGCCACCCAGGCACCCCTATAATTGTTGATTTTTCTATTTTTCCCTGAAATTCTATCCGTTTTCTCTTGAGGTATTTTGAAACTACGATATTAAGCATGTACACAATTTAGCAGTTTGTGTCTGCTTGGTAAATTGACCCTTTCATCATTGTAATTGACTCTCTATATCCTCTATAATAGTCTTTTCTCTGAAATCTACTTTGATATTTGCAGTCAGGATCTCCACCCTCAACTCTAAGTCACTAGGTCCCTCCAAACCAATATACGGCACGTGGTGTCCATTAATGATTCTGGGTCATTCCTTTCTGAAGTTGCCAAAGGCAGTACCTCTGCCTCACTTCTCACACTGGTAGGTTTTATCCCCTCAGGGTTTCCCATTCCTCAATCAATTTGCAAGCACCTTTTGAACACCTTAAAATGCATTAGTGAAGAGAATGAATGAGTAACATGACACAGGACACACTTGCAGCTGTCTCCTGGACTTCTTTGCTATGCACTATGAACACAGTAATTCCAAGATGTCAGTTCAAGAATGAGCAGACATCCAGGTTCATAGGACAATTAAAACAGTAAGGATAATATGATAAATTTCTCTTAAAAATAGCTTGTTCAATTAGAAAGAACTGCATATAATTCTGAAATTATGAATGCTTTAAGTGTTCTTTCTTTGAATAATATTAAAGTTGTCTTTCTTGAAGAAATGTAAATCATGTTAGATATTTTTTATTCTTCATTTGAAAAAAAAAGAAAGAAAGAAAAGTATTAATTAAGTCTTAATTCTGGTGCACCAAGAGCTCTGTTCGTATACTGGTCAAATAAATAGAAACTTTGAGATCATTCCTCCAAGGCAGTGGTCTCCAATGGGATAAATATATGCCCCAAGAATTACACAAAAAGTCAATTTGGGTGTGGGAAGAAACTATCAGAACCTACCTTTAAATATTCATCTTTATTTCAGTAGAAGAACGCATACTTTACTCATCTTTAACAGGCAGAACAGCCAGGTTCCCTCCCATGGTCCTTATCAGATGCTTTCTATTACATGGGATTCAGGAAGTCTCCTGAGAGAAAAGTATTGGGAGAATCAATCTGCCAAGAACCCTGAGCATCCCTGCACATTCTGTCTAGATATAACAAGAATACAAGGCCTTGACTATTCTTTATGCAAGCATTTCTCAGGGCTGTACATACAGCAAGCAACCTTGAGAGGTGAAATACTATTTTCCCACAGAAAAAGAGATTTACTACTGTTCACTGTAAAAAGGTGAATCTTCCCAGCTCCCCTATATCTCTACTATATTGCAACCTATGGCATGTGCAGACATCCATTGTAGACCCTCTGCATCACGCCTGTGGTATTTGAGGGACTTGGGGAACTGCTGGAGACATGAAACCCTTGCTATTGCTTTTGTCATGAATAATGAAGTCTGTTGTCTCTCACCCAAGTGGTGTCTTCTGCAGCATCCATGGAACAGTAATAAGCTTATCTGCTAGTTTGCAAGTTCAATAAATTCCTAGGCCTTGCATAGTTCTTGATAGAGGGCTGTCCCCAATACAGAAAAGCTGATGGTGGGGTTTCTTGCTGGTTCACTCTCAGCATATGGTAACATAGTATAGACTATAGGTGCTCCTCTATGTGGATTTACTGATTATATCATCTAGTTTTGACCAAATAACTCTCATAAAATGGGCAAATAGCTTAAAAAGATTCCTTCAAAGAACCTGCAGATTGAAGGTCCTATTAATACAAGCATAGGGAACAGCAGAGAGAATATTTAGTTGGCAGATTCTAATTACTTGTAAACTCTATTTGTCATTTTTCTGGTAATTACCAAGGACAAATTAATCTGACCTAACAAAATTCAGCCACCCAAATTAGTCAGGAAGACCTAAAATATGGATTAAGAACAATTAATCTTATCCTAAATGTCTATTGTGCACTGAGATGTTATCCAGCCAGAATGATTAGTGAAATATTAAACAATGCTTTCTGTTTTTATCTATTATTTTAGTATTTATTTTTATACATGTTTAATAAACCTCACAATGTATTATTGTATTATGTATATTGTAGCATGGTTCATATAATTACCTATTGATCATCATCTACCATCTATCTGTGTGTCTTTTGTTTCTGATAAGGTGAGCAATCAATCACAGCTTTGGAGATCCTTTCTGGAGAGAGTGGCCCACAGACCTACTGAATCCTTTGGTTCTGGAAAAGCTCTTAACTGCTAAAAGCATTAGAGTTCAGAGCACACTGTCTCCTTTTGGGGTAATCTGAATTTATGCACATGGGGACCCTCCCCTTTTCATGTGCCTTTACTGTGGGCATAAAGACTTCTGCACATCAAGTTTGGGAGCACTCCATCATTGCTCCTCAAGGCATTCATAGAGACTGAGTTCTGAAATGATAGAGGCACTACTGCAGTGACACTAAACTCTTTTTCACTGTAACACACGTGGGGGCTCTGATTCACACCATCAATAACCGTCGTTACCGACAGTGAGCCAGGGACTGAGGTAATAATGAGGGATCAGCTTTACTAAATAGCCAGACCAGTATCCTTTTTAACATGAATTAATTTCCCCATAATACAGGTGTGGAAACTGCCAGAATTGTTGGGTAAGTGACTTGTCCTGAGTCACCCAACTGGGGAGTGGCAGAACCATGTGACCTGTGAGGCTCCAGAATCTATACTCCAACCTCTTCTCCAGACACTCTCTTGATGTGTGGACCGTTGGGGAGTGTGGAAAGGCCTTAGTAATCCTGCAAACATGCCCACCAGCTCCTGTCAGTGAATATGAGTATTTTCCCAGCAGACTTTTTTAATGCTGAGTACAGTTAAGCCTGTTTTGTTCATACAAAGAGCCATTTCCTGCTCCAGCCCCAGCTGAGCTGTAGCTGTCACCCACTGGGGTTGCCAGGACCATTACTGCAGGCGCTGACTGGGGTGAACAGATTTCTATTGATAATTCTCAGTTATCTGCATCAGGGTGCACTGTCATTGCACATATAATTTAGCTTTCTGTGGAAGTGCTGCGCCTCCTGTTTTTGTGGGAACACTTAAACCCCAAAGCTGAAAGATGATCAATTTTCTTTTCAAGAGAAGATTACTAATTGTATTCTACAAATATATTAATTTAAAAAAGAGAAATAGAGATTAAATTCCAAAAGTTAAGATACCAAAGAGCATTTTCAGACACCAAGAACATTCCTTCATAAACTGATTGATTGTTAATGATATTAATAAGAAAAGCTCTCACATGAGAGCCATGCAGTGCCTCAGGGAGAACCCTGAGCACATTATCAGATAGGAATTAACATCATGCACTTGTTCTTAGGTATGCTCAATGGTAGAAAAAAATGCGCAGGTGGCAACTGCTGTTTTACTGTGGGGGAGTTTGAAAGTCCTTTCTTGGAAAGGAACAGTAAAGACGTTTAAAGGATTCAAAAAACCTAAAATCTGTGACTCCAGTTTTTTAAAGTGCAGAGTAAACTTTTCTCAAATGTATTTTCTTCAAAATTGCAACTTGTCAAGACCAATACCTGTGAGGGGTGCACTAGTTGTTATATTTGCTGACTTTACACTGTTCAGACATTGAGAATTATCTTCCCTCTCTTTGCATTTTATTAAATTTTCAAGTATTTTAAGTAGGTTATCTTAAGTTTTCATTCTGCTCTTTCTCACCCTCCCCTTTCTTATATTGAGAGCTGCACAACTTTTTCTACCATTAAAGTTTGAGTGAATTCTTAATTTGCTAATAAATATATTTTTAGATTGTTATATACCTCTCATTTCAACCTCTGGGCAAACTTGAGAGAGATGGTATAAGGAGTTCTTTGTAATTTATATCTGTAATATGAAAAATTAAGGCAAAATTTATCCAGAGTTCATATACCATATATAGCCATAAATATTCTTCTATATTCTAGACAAGAGAGATATTTTATTTCTCTTCTATTGTGTTGTTTTCTTTCTTTTTTTTTTTTTTTTTTGAGAGAGAGAGAGAGAATGGGGAGGGGAGGGGCAGAGTGAGAGGGAGAGAGAAAGTCTTCAACAGGCTCCATGCCCAGTGTGGAGCCTGACCCAGGGCTCAATCTCACAACCCTGAGATTGTGATCTGAGCTGAAATCAAGAGTTGGACACTTAACTAACTGAGCCACCCAGGCACCCCTGTTTGGCTTGTTGTTGTTTTGTATTTTGTTTTTAAGATTTATTTTATTTGAGAGAGAGAGAGAGAGTCGGGGGCGGGGAGCAGAGGGAGAGGATCTCAAACAGATTCCCCCCTGAGCATGGAGTGAAATGCAGGGCACAGTGCCCAGCTGTTATAGAGTGGCGAGCATGCATTAGACTTCCTCCCTGCACCTCTGTAGAGTGAACTAGGAAAAATATAATAAAACAAAACCCAGTCCCTCAGAATGAGCCTGAGAACTTTTGACTCTCTTGGCTTTGGTGGCTGAAGATGATGCAACAGGTGGGCACCCTCTCCTGAGGCTGGGCCTGCATTTGCACTCCTTGTGTGGCTGTCAGCTAAATAATAAAGTGATCCTAGAACCCGTGGAGGAGAACAGTATGGCTAGAAACAGATCCATGTGTGTATGGGCTTAGCCTTAGGACAGAGCTGCCCTTTACGCCAAAGGGGGAAAGGCTTCACTGGGATCCTGAGGGTCTATTGTCTGGTTCCCAGACAACCTGATGGAGCAGGTACAGGAGCACACAGGGGGAAGCTAGGTCTGGCTTGGTTCTTGGGTATGACCCTGCCTCGACTTGTAGAGCCCCAGCCTGGGGGCTACAGAGACCTTGTGCTCACCACGCTTCATGTGTGGTTTCTGTGCTGGACTGAAACCGCAGCTGGAGATGTGATAGCCTGGGCTCTGTGGAGGTCGGTTCTCTGCTGCACTCCTGGCCTCACCAAGACTCCCTGCTCCCCCAACCCTGCCCTAGCCCATTGCAGTGCCACATGTACCCTTGCTGCTCTGGCCATCAGGAGCCAGGCTGTGCAGTAGCTGCCATCTGCTAAGCAGATTCCCCTGGTACCAGAAGCCAGGGGCCCTTTGGGAGGACATGGGCTCTGCTCCAGGTTCCCTGAACACAGATGAGAAAGGATGATCCTTTGAAGGACCCAGATGTGAGAAAGAGGGAATGAGGACAGGAGGACCACTTGCAGGCGGCAGGATGTCAGTCTAGAACAGCTGAGCCTCATAAGGAAGAACACACTATAATTTGGGACATGGCTGATCTCCATGATAAACCAGACACTGAGTACCTAAGCTCTCCAGGCCTCTCCACTCACACTTAAGAGACTGCATCTCAAGAACTCCAGGAAGTAACACAGGACTCTCCAAACCCAGTCTCCCATCCAAGATGGCATCTTCAAATCGGCTGCACACACACAGACAGGCAGGTCCTGCTGTCTCCATATTCCAGAGCCCAGCACCACTCTAGGCTGTGAGGTGAGGGGTCTGGAGCTCAAGGAAATGACCTCTGAGAGTAGCTCTGTTTTCCAAAGACAAATACAAATACAACTTGGATTCTCTAAATTATGCAAACAAAAGGAAATTCTAGATTAAAGTGAATCATATCATTTTTCATAGAATACATGCATATTAAATAATGAAATAGTAAAGCAACTAAAGCCCAGAGGCTTTAGATGTAAAATTAAAATGGAGTCCCATGCTGTTTAAAACACATCAGAAGATCATATGAGGAGCAAGTCCAACTGTATTCTAGAGGAGTTTAGGCAAATACATGAAAGGTTATGAGTAAAGCATTACCCCCAAACTAAGGGGGGGACTCATCCTAGTACTTTAAACAGAACTAATATAGTGCAACAATATCTGGTTCCAAAACTGATACTTGCTGCAAATACAAAAGGCAGATCTTGAGCTAAGTAGCCCACCTTCCCATCTGTCCTTCAGTTCTTGGTTATGGTTCCTGTTCCTTCCTCTTTTCATCTATTTTTCTTTTAATCTCAAACTCAAATGCCAAAATATTGAACTGTTTTACATGCTATTGTTTTCTTAGTTTATTTTCTATCCAGCCTGAAATTTCTTTTTAATTTCCTTATTATATAATTAGTTTTATATTCCTCAATTGTGGAATATTTCCATCAGGTACTAGTTTTCATGCTTCAAATGTATGCCCTTCCATACTTTAATGCATATATATTTGCTTTATATTTTTAAATCAGTTTTTACAGTAACTTGATTGCAAATTCTGTTGTCAGCATTTTGTTGTGGTCAGCAGTGAGGAAGGAAAAGGTAGAAGGAAAAGACATAGCTTTTACCCTCAAGAGGCTACAGAGAAACCTTCTCTGACTTCATCAAAAGGAGGTCAGTTTCTTTTTCAGTCTTTTCTATTGACTTCAAATCTATAAGACTTTAAAATTATTTCTTACTTGTATTTGTATAGTTGTGTTCTGACCATCACCACATAGATTGTGAACTCTGTGAAAGCAGCGGCCATGTTTATCTTGTTCAAGGTCATGTCCCTAACTTAGAACTAGCAGAAGCACTTGTGAAAAAGTAAATGAATGCATAACTCAGTTGATCAATTAGTATAAAGAACTTGGCATAAGAATAAAAAGATCTAGAGACCAGATGGAAGAAGCTTTTGCTTATATTTTTAAAGGAAATGTCCTCTGTGTTTTCAAATTATTGCAAATTTAATCAATATTGTTGATGTAGCTCTATTAAAAATGATACTTCTATAAAAGTTTAGAGAAAGAAAAAATAAGAAAAAAGATGTGGATATTTAGCATTCTGCATGTTGGCTAAGAGGCAATTTAACCACTAAGAACATTATTCCATTCCATTGTCATAATATATATATAATACATATAGACACATATGTCATATATAATATATATTTATTTTTAAATTAATTTTATTGGGGTATAACTTAAAGTTAAAAGCACTCATGTCTTAACACTCATGCATAGTATAGTTAGATTAATTTTGACAAATGTATACAGTTGTGTACACACTACCATAGTCATGATATAGAAAATTTTCATTACTCAGAATGTTCCCTCAAGCCCCTTTGTGGTCAATCCTCACCTCCAAACCAATGATTTACTTTCAGTGATTACAATTTAACTATTCTCAAATTTTATGTAAATAAAATCTTATAGTGTGTACTCAGTGCCTGTTTTCTTTCACTCAGCATCTTTTGAGATTCACCCATGTTGTTGTGTATATTAAGTACTTCATTCCCTTTGGTTGTTGAGTAGTGGTACGGATATACCAAAATGTATGTATTCATTCACTTGTTAATAGACATTTGAGTTGTTGCCATTTTGGGACAACTATGAATAAAGTTGTTGTTATGGACATTTGTTACATACAAATTTTGTGTGGACATATGTTTTTATTTCTCTTGTGTAAATTCCTAGGAATAAAATATTTGGGTTGTATGGCAAATCAGTGCCAAACTGTTTTCCAAAGTAGTACATCACTTTTTGAAAATTATTATTTTTTAATTTCAGTATAATTAACGTACAATGTTATGTTAGTTTCAGGTGTACCAAATAATGATTTGACAATTTTCTACATTATTTAATGATTATCATGATAAGTGTACTCTTAATCCCCTTCACCTATTTCACCCATACCCCTGCCCACCTCCCCTTTGGTAACCACCAGTTTGTTCTCTATATTTAAGAGTCCATTTTCTCTTTTTTTCCCTCTTTCTTAAATTCCACATATGAGTGAAATCATATGGCAGTACACCATTTTACATTTTCATCAGCAACATATGAGAGTTCTAGTTGTTTCACATCCTTACCAACATTTTAAGACTTTTTACCAACCCATGAAAAACATCTTTAAAAGAAGGTAAGGTGACCCTCAGATTTAACATGCTAAGCTTTAACCTAGTAAGTCCTTAAGGCTAATGGTTTCCAAGGAGCAAGCTTTCTTTTATGTTGTGCAATAATACAGGTTTGATACAAAAATAACTACACAAAGTGAAAAAAGCCAACAAATATATTGGTATCTTCGCAGCTAAATTCTTAACATTGTCTGATATATATTAAAAAGGAAAATTGGCAAATATTTTAGGTTAAGTACCAATATTAAAAAAAAAACAGACTAAATCCCTAGATTTACCAATTTCATAAAAGAAAATTAACATTTTATAAATTAAAATTTTATGAAATAAATACAATTTTATAAAATTTGTCAATCTAGACAATAAATAACTTGCCCAAGTAACAGACCTGTTAGGTGGGGTCCAGGGGCCACATTCTAAAAAATAAATTTATGGACTCTAGAAAATAAGTTTATTGAGGCAATAAATACCTATGTATAGTGTTACTAGTATAAAATTGTGGTGGA
>NC_138382.1:26171684-26187183 GCF_054177405.1 Leptonychotes weddellii | reverse complement strand
ACTTCTGGGAGGCAAGTGTGAGTCCAGATGCCTCTTTTCTGGTTTATTTCATTTCTAGAGTTCATTTGTTGCAGGCCTTTATTACGTTTCCAAAGTAAATAAGTAAGCCATTTCTACTTTAGGCCTTGTCCCCAAGAGAATAAAAGAAAAAAAAATGACAGTGACACCATTTAGCTGGATAATAACTAAAACTGGACAAATAAGATATTTTCTCTCATTTGGAGACTGGCTGTTTTAGTTGTGTTCAAAATTTGCGATTCTCAAATTAATGAACACCTGTAGAAATTAATTTTGCAAATCTACATGTATAATGGGTAATTTTTCATTTAGATGCAATAATATGACAAAAGAACAAAAATTCCCAAGCATTTCCCCAAGCATAGAACACCATTTAGTGCAATGCTGACAATGTCTGAGTGTTTTAAGGCTCTCAAGAGGGCACAACTGACAATCCCTCTTGTGTTGCCCGTTTGCTAAGTGGTTTCATATTCACCAAGAAGGACTTGTCAATGGGTGCTTGCTTGGGATCCTGAAAAATGGATATGAGGTCTCTGTGAGGTCTTTTGTGTCAGTCTCTGTGGGGTATCTGGGTAAGGTCTCAATGTGAAGTCTCTGTGAGTCAGTGGAAGATCTCTGTGTACTGTCTGTAGATGAAGCCTCTTTGTGAGGTTTCTATGTGAGGTCTCTGAGTGTTGGTTTCCCTGAGAGGTTTGTATGGAAAGTACCTTTGGGAAGTCTCTGAAAGGTTTGCTGTCAGGTCTCTGGAAAAGCTCTGAAATCTGTGCTAGCTTTCTCTCTGAGGATCTGTGGGGCAACATGAGGTTCATATGTGAGGTCTCAGTGTGAGGTCTCTGTGGGGCAGTGTGGTAGGTAGGCACTGTGGAAGGTGTCTGTGTGAGAGATCTCTGTTGAGAGTTATCTCTGTAAGGTCTATGTGTTGTCTCTGTTGGGAGATGTCTCTGCGTGTTGTCTGTGTGTGAAGGGTCTCTGTGTGTGTCTTCATTTCTGGCTTTACCGCACCTATGGAAATCTGAGCAGCAGAAGGGCAAAGGCACTTGATCAGCATCCCTGTCTGTGGCACTTCTTCTGGCAGGGGCCACGGGGTCCACATCTAGCCCATACTCCAGTCCCAGAACTCACCTCTCAGTGCCCCTAGAGGACCTAGCAGTAGCCAGGCTCAAGGTCCCCACTCCATGCCACCCTCTCCTGAGCTCCCAAAGGCCTCAGGATACTCTCTGTGTTGGGTCCCAATCCCTTCCCACAGGTCTTGGCTCTATTTTCACTGCTGGACCCACTCTGGAGACTGCCTCAGGAATTGGGACCCAAAGGCAAGACCTGGTTCCAGGGAGAAACCAGTGACACAAGCAGTGTCCCAGTCCCAGTCCCAGTCCCAAATGTTGGGCATCCTGACAGGCATGAGAGATAGGGATCCTCTGGATCAGGGGCATCTCCTGGAGCAAGACTCTCTATCCTGGGAATGATGCCCTCTGCAGCTATGTGCACTGTGTACCATGTGTGGCACAAAGCACAGAATAACTCGAGAAGTTGCTCAGCTCCCAAGTTTCCCTAGTTACCTAGCCTTCCCACCTATTATTAAGTCATCCATTCTAGAATTCAAGAGGTGATAATGTGTAAGCTTATGAAATATATTATTAAGAGATTAACCTTCCCTGATTTGCTTTACTTTTACAAGTTGGGCCATCTGTTTTGGACATAAGGGTGGCTTTCCTAGGTCTGTGATCTTAGAGCAGAGAAGGGTGGAGACCCTCATGGGGTATGATGAACCATACCCTTAACTTTTTCTTTCCTCCAGGCCTATAGATAGGACATCAGGGGGCTCTTCATTCACTGCACATTTATGGGCACCATGTGTCAATTTGCCTTCTTCTTTGGATCCATCCTTTCAATTTTTCTCCCACATCCCATTCTAAGTTCAAGTGTTCAACCATCAGATAGTTACTATACACAGGTACACTCCTGTTCCATTAATTCAGAACTCCTTCTCTGGGGTTAACATAAAGGGAAAGTATGTGACCCTTGAATATTCATTTAGGTAGAGGTGAACACAACCCTCAGCAATCTCCCTGCTGTTCCCCACTTACACACACACAGAGCTGGAAGTGCCATCCTCATCACTGGAAGTGTAGGAAAGGCAGAGGTGGAAGAGGGTGACACTGTATTTCATTAAAGCTAAGCTAAGAGGGTTTCATAGGGCCTTCACCTCTTCATCAGAGAAAGAAGGGATTCTCAAGGGCAAGTGTCATCTATTCTTCACCAAGAGATCCGGGACAAGATTTCTTTTGCTTTTGAACTTAAGGCCCAGTACTCTCTTCCAAACTTCGATCCCCTTGGTTCTGACACTTCCTGGAGCCAGAGTGGGAATGTCCAGCCCTGTGATGCCTCTGTAAACTTATCCCCTACAGCTGTATAAAGTTCAAAGTAGAGTGGAAGCAGGAGAAAGACAAGTCAAACCAGATCTTGGAGTAAGGTCTTCATAGGTATTTCTAATCTTTTTAGAGTAGTTTTTGTTTGTATAATGACAGTATCATGAAAACAATGAAAAGATTCAGGATAAGGAGCAAGCCTACACTGCCCACTGCCAAACACCCTCCATGCCCCTCCCTTCTAGAACCCAAAGCATATACCAAGCATAGCACAAACAAAAGTAGCCATACTATCCTCTTATGGGGGGAAAACATATATATTGGGGAATATTAAGTATTTGGATGTGCTAAAGAGAAAAAGTTTTCTCCACATGGACTAATTTTTTTTCTTGGAGACATGTTTTCCTAATAAGAAAGACTAAAAAAGCATTTTATGGTTGACTAGTCTAGATCCCTTCCTGAAGAAGACAGTGCCGTGGGCAGTGATGATGGTGGCTTGGGACACCTGGCATCCTTGGCCCATACTGGCAGGGACTGACTGGAGACAAAGTCTTCTTGGGAGGCAAGGATGGGAGGTGCTTCAGGCCCAGCTGCTCATCCTTGAATCTCACACTTTTCAAGGACCGCCGATGTCTGACCTGCCTTTCCCTGATAGAGCTACTCTGGTCCTTGGAGGTGGCTTGGTGACTGTGGGCTATATAATTCATTATTCTCCCTCGCTCTGGGTAGAAGGGAAGTCTGTGGTAGCGGAAACACCCACATACTGGTGCTTGGAGTTCCTGGTTGTGCTCGTTTAACTTTGTGGCATGAAGTCCATGGTGAATTGCCATTTTCTCCTCTATAATCTGTCCAACAGCTGTCATGAGTGCCCGAGACTCAGGAGTCTCACTGGCCATAATTGATTTGCTTTTGACTGGTCCTTGGTTCTGGGCAGTTATTGGCTTACATTTCTGCAGAGCATTCTGACCTTTGTCTTTTTCATTGGGGAAAATCCATTGAAGAAAGCGCCTCATTCTTTTTCTGAAGAGGCTTTCGGGAGGACCCTGTTTCTTCTCTGGCAGGAGCTGGAAGTATCGTCTCCTAAAAGAATCTACTATTCCCCTGACTGGGGCAGGGTGACTCATACACTCAGCTTGAGAGGTCCTCAATTCCTCAAACCGCTCATTTCCTGAGTTAAGCCTCCTATAGTGCTCTCTCTCACAAGTAGGGACAGTCATCTTGCACTGGTTCTTCCATGAGTCCTGAAGTTTAGAGATCATGGGCTCTTGCTGCCTTAGGCAGCTCCTTTGGTCTGCTATGAAGCCATATAGCATCTGGGAAGCTACCTTGTCTCCAGTAGGCACTCTCTGGGGATGACACTGTGGCACTTGAGAAGCCAAGTTGTCTGCAGCAAGGAGCATGTGTGTAGAACAGTCTTGAGGCTGGTTCTCTGACTCTGTATTCACTTTGGAATTAAATTCACTTTCCTCTTCATTAAGGCATGACTCTCCAGGATCTTGGAAAAAAGACATTCTAGAAAGTTTTTTACTGGTATCTAAACTCCCCATATGCACATTTATGTCCTTTTCAGCACTAAAACATTGGGATCCTAAGTTCATCTCTAGCATTGCTACCCTATGACAGGGGTCTTGTGAGGTCCAATCCACACTCTTCTCTCTTGGCTCATTCCTGGCCATTGATGAACTGGGACTCAACTCTAGGCTGCTCCTCTCAATGCATTCTGCAGAACCACTCTGCCAAGTTCTGCCCATGAAGTTGAGTGTGAGGGACTGAGAAGGTGGCCTGTCCTCCTGTCCAATCAGAGAGGCTTTTAAGGGCCCCTGGTTGTCACTAGATGGGGCCATTCCCAGCACCCTATGGATTTCCTCATACACAGGTGAAGGAGCAAGGAGAGGCCTTTCCAGGGTGGAAACTGACTCTTCTGTTATTGCCTTCTTTCCCAGACATGCCTGAGGAGGTTTTCCCAGGAATTCAGCAAACTTGACTGAGGGGGCCCCAGACACACGGGTGGCTGAGGGCGTAGAGGCAAATTGAAGAATGGTCAAGGGTTGAACCTTTTTCATCAAGAGATTTATGGGTTTGAGGACCTTGAGAGGTAGACCCCACCTGTGCCTCACCCAAAACCTTATAATATGTGCTTCCAGAACTTCTTGAATGTCTGGATGGAGGAAGGAAACCCTGTGGGAGGTGTTCACATATGGTCCCCAACCCTTCAAGATTCCTAGATTTCTGATTTCCATGTCAGTGTTGGACTTGGGAAAAGCATTGTTGACAGCAAGACAGGATTGGCACATACTCACAGGCCCACACTCACTGATCTGCCACAACTTCCTGCCCAAATGACCTCTTTTCAAGATGTTGTCTAGATTCTTATCTAAGCTCCTTAGTAAATCACTTCCTGAGTCACTCTTTGACAGCCCCAAGTCACTTTCTGATTCCTCAGAGCCCACTCCCTGAAACCTCATTAGGGAGTTCTCTGAGGCCCGGGAGAGATCTTTTGGGACCTTCCCTAAAATATACCCCAGGCCCTTGCCCATGCCCTGGCTTAGTTGGAACCCCACTCTCTGTGTATCAGTGCTGCTTTTACCTGCAAATTCAGAGAGCCGTGAGGGTCTATGCTTACCCTTTGCCTGACATGTCCCTGGTAATTCACCCTGAAGCTGCCTTAGTTCCAAAGACTCTTGGATCTTACAGGGCAGCTCCCAACGGTGTTGAATGAGCCACTTTTGTAGGTGTTGCTCCAGTTGCTTACGGAGCTCAGGACTGATTGGAAAATCCTCAGGAAGGATGGAGATCACCCAGCTGTCCTCGGGAAGGTTGGAAGTGAAGACACTAAAGACCTCTTGAGATCTTTTGATTACAGAGGATAAACCCCCACTTTCTAGTTGCTCCTGCAACAAAGGCCATTCTGGATGTTGAATCTCAGTTGGGATGAGAAATTGTGACTTATCCTGGGCTGTAGGGCAAGATATTTGACAGGCCCCGATCTGGGGTGAGGAAGAAGGTGATAGGATTGGAAGAGAGGACTGGAGATGATCTTGGGTCAGGATCTGAGCCAGAGGTGGGGGTTGGAATTGAGGTATGGCTGAAATCAAGGGTTGAGATTGGAACTCCAGTCGAGACAGGGGTTTGGACTGGGAAAGCAGTGGAGATAGTTTAGCCTGCATTTGAACTGGGCAGTCACTTGAGATTCCATTGAATAAGAAAGAAGGAGACTGTAGTGCTGAAGAGCTCTCAGAGATCCAGGCTGTAGCCACCAGAGATTCACTGTGTAGAGAGGGGAGACCCCAGAAAAGCTGGTTATATTTCTGCTGTAGATGGTGCCCCAAAACCTTAGGATATGAGAGCTGCTGAGGACCAGGCAACTGCTCTGGTTTGCCTTTTGTGCTCCAGAAGTGTTGGGGGCTTGTGGTTTTCTGCTCAGCACCCAGTGATTTCAATATATTCCCCAAAGAATTCAGGTGGTAGTTTGGGCTCATTTGTTTTGGATATGATCCATCTTTTTCTTTTTCTTTCCAAATGTTGATCTTGACTCCCTTTGTGACTTGTATCTCCAGGAACTTCTGGTCATCAGAGCTGAGCAAAGAGGGGTTAGCAGCTCCTACTTCTCTGTCAGTGGGGTTTCCCCAGAATGAGGCCTCTGGTGAGTGGTGGGAAAGGTGTTCTTGCTGAGACTCATAATTTGATGAGGTTGAGAGGCACAAGGCTTTGGCAGTGGTGTGCCACCAGGACAGGGCTGAAATGGGACAGCTTGAGTGGCCAAGGCCTGAGGTGGCTGGGATAGGAGAAGCTGACCATGAGGTATGAGATGACCTCTGTGTAATGGTGCCCAGTGGGAGTGCCATTGAGTCACACTGAGGAAGAGCCAGAATGGTGTCTGGAGGTTGTGGGGCAGAAGAGGCTGTCAGAGGTGGACGGCAGGCCTCTGAATTAAGGGGACTTGGGGGGGAAGGGGAAAGAGCAAGTGGCTGGGGTAAAAGGCTGCCTAGGGGAAGAAAAGGCTCTGGTGGCCAAGAGGCACTCAGAGATGAGTGGGAATGAACAGAAACTGAAGAGGTCTTTGGGCCAAGAAGTAGAGGGCATTGGGTCAGAGGAACTGGGGTAGCCAGCAAGGACACGGCAGGAGCAGCAACATCCACAGGCTCTCCGCATGGCTGGTGGGTTCCGGCAGGCGCTGCTTTGTACACCTCACCAGGGGGATCTTGACATAAGAGCTGATGAAAGCCACCCTTGTCAGGGAGCCTCCCCAGGCAGCTGCAGGAGACAGGAGGCACAAGCTGCAGCTAGAAGCTGACCAGGGCAAGGAGGGCAGGGCAGGATGGGCAGAGGTAAACACCTGCAACCCACAGCCCTCCCCAGCCTCCATGCTGACTTCACACTCCTGCTATTCCTAACCCCAGAGCTTTATCCACATCTTATTCCCATGGCTCCCCCTCCCAGGGCTCCCTGTGGCCCCAAGGTCACATCATAGGCTCTGGGACAAAGGAGGGTCAAGGAGAAAGGGAAAGATTCTTTACCTTTGCAAAAGTGAAATCAGGCTGCGAGCTCCTTCCAGTTCTTTCAGGCAATTTCTGCAAGCTGGAAATCAGGAAACTGGGTTACAGTGGTGAAAATAGGGGCCTAAGGGTCTTATAGAAGGCTAAGTGCAATGTCCCTTTAGGGGAGACTATTGGGTGATTAGACTATGGAGCCCAAGCATCAGTGCTCAAAGCCACATAATCCCTTACAGTAATGGCAAGGCCTATGATGGGGGAGTGCTTTGTAAATGACAAAGCACTCTCCCATCCATCACTCCCTGGAGCCCTTACAACTGCCTCGTTGGGGAGAAAGGATAGGGGTCACAAAGGAATCTGAGCTAAGTTAAACCACTTATCTATCTACAGTTGGACCTGGAGGTTCCACCTCTGAATTATTGGTCCACTACAGCCCACACAACCTTGCCAGCCAACACCCATTTCAGCCCCTATCAGCTTCCTTCCAAGCATGGAATCTGGGAAGTATACAGTATCTGATCTTCCCAGGAGCCTCTCTGAGGGCTCTGTTTCCTGAGGGATGGTCTCTGCCCCTGGCATCCTCAGAGACCATGGAGCTGGACCCCCAGGGGCAAGAAAGATGGAGGATAACTTGGGGCATGCAGGGCTAAATCACATAAGCTTACCTTTCAAAACTCCACTTTTCTTCTTACTCCTGCTCCTCTTCCTCAGCTCCACTTGATGCTAAGAGAAAAGACAAGGGGCCGGGACTCAATTCTCTCTTCTCTCTAGATGGTCCGCAAATGCTCACTCTTCATGAACAATATGAACATCTACATTCTACATTTATACATCTAATGGGGGTCTGTGGTTTTCTTTCCTTTTACTCATTTTTTTCCATTTACTCATTTTAAAGTGGATAAAAATATTTTTAATTTTTCTTCTTTGAAGAATGCAAAGCTGGATTTTCTATGTCAGCTCACTATGGATTTCTTTCATTGTTATTCCTCTACTCAAAAAATACACACATCCTCAGAACTACAGGTCCTTCTCTGCTCCGTCAGATAAGACTGTGTTTCCCAAGCTCAAAGCCCCATTCTAGTCCTTTAGAGGCTCTCCAGTGATCAGCACTGCCCTCAGATCGGCCCTGACACAGAGGAAGAGCTTACCTGAGACACCTGCCACAGAAAGGGGAAAGTGGCTGGTGAAACAATGCTTAGGAGTCTGTCCTCCTGCAGAAAATGAACTGTTAGTATACAGTCCTCACTCACTAGTCACCATGTTTGGGACTTTGCCCTGGAACCCTCTACCACACCTGGACTCTGGATTGAGATCTTGTGTTAGAAATCCTTGTGCCCTCTCTAACCCTTGCCTGGCCTCACTTATCCCTAGAGGCATGACGTTCTATTCTGAGACTTCCTATCTCAGAAGTCTCTCAGGTGATTTAGAAAACTGGATATGATAATTCCCACAATATTCCTGGGAGGTAAACATTCTTATTTTCCTGTTTTAAAGATGAGGAAACAGACAGAGCAATGCTGGGTTTTTTGCACAAGGACACACAGCTAGTATGTGGCAGGGCCAGGATGTACATCAATAAATCAGGCCTTCTGACTCCAAAAAAAAAAAAAAAAAAGAAAACTGGATATGAGATAATCTCTGTTGGGGTTTAGCCAAAGTTTACTTACCTTCCTGGTGTTTCTATATTTCCTAGCTGGTGGTAAGGATGGATTACTCTGAAAGCAGGGGAGTAACAGAAGAAAGAGCCCAAGTCCACATAGGAAAGCAAAGATGGTATCAATCACCCAGGAGGTGGGACTGGAGCTCAGCCAGGTGGTACCAGTGCTTCTCAGAGAAAAGAAATTCTCCATCTTTGGAATCATGCTGTTGCCCTCAGGCAACTGAGCACTGGGAGTTTACTTGGGGGCAGAGCCTCAGGCTTGCATCACAGAGCCGTGGCCTTGTCACAAAGGGTTCCTGAGAATGGGGGAGGGAGCAGGCTAGACCACCACCCCTCCCCCACCATTCAGCCCCACAGAACCCTGCACCTTCCTGGGCCTTCTAGATTCCTCCTCCCAACTCTACTCGTATGTCAGAGAGACCTTAGCCAATTTTCCATTTGTTCCATCTGGAACTCAGATACTACCTGGTCCCCTTTGTCCATTAGCTATCTTGACTTAAAGCCCACCAATTTCATAACCCTTGAAAATCTGAAGTTGACCCTAGAATTTTGGCTACTTTCTAGGAAATTTTACTTTCAGGATTTTCTCTGTCTTCAACTCCAGCTTCCCATATGTTTTTGTCTTATATAAACCCAGGCACATAATTTAAATTTCTTTTGCACTTATTTAGTTTTATGAATTTTAGTGTTTTGTCAGGAAGACATACACAAAATAAAATAATTTATTATTCAAAATTCATAAATCAAAGTATGAAAGTTATAAAGAGTTAAAGCCAAATGATATATTTTTTTTAAGTTTGTAGCATTTATAATTCTGAAGTTAGTAAAGCTTTAAACTGGACAAAGACTTTTGGCACATGCTGGATACACACAAACACACACACATACACACACTTATCCTTTCACAAACCAACCCAGTATTTCCAAATCCAAGAATCCACAATTTTCTACTAGTAACATTTTTCATGTGTTTTCTTGACCTGACTTTTTGTTTTATTTTTGTCTTGGTTTTAATTTTTTTTTCCAAGTAGGTTTTGAAACATACTGTCTTAGTCCATTAGGGTTTCTATAACAAAATACCACAGACAGGGTGGATTATATAACAAATTTATTTCTCACAGTTCTGGAGTCTGGGAAGTCCAAGATCAAGGTGCCAACATGATCAACTTCTGGTGAAGTCTCTCTTCCTGGTTCATAGAAACTTCTCACTGTGTCCTCACGTGGTGGGAAGGGACTAGGAATCTATAAGGAGACTCTTTTATACTTATATTTTTGTGTGTGGTGTAAGAAAGTGGCCCAGTTTCATTCTTCTGCAGGTGGCTGTCCAATTTTCCCAACACCATTTGTTGAAGAGACTAGTTTAAACTTAAGTAATTCCTTCCTTTTAATATGAAAGGAATTAAAACTTTCTTGGAAAGATATTCAAATACACAGGAAAATTAACGATCATATATTCATTTAATTTTTTATTTAAATTCAATTTAGTTAACATATAGTGTATTATTAGTTTTGGGGTAAATTTAGTGAATCATCAGTTGCATGTAAAATCCAGTCCTCATTACACCAACTGCCCTCCTTAATGCCCACCACACAATTAAACCATCCCCCAACCCACCTCCCCTCCAGCAACCCTCAGTTTCTTCCCTATAGCTAAGAGTCTCTTATGGTTTCCTTCTCTCTCTGTTATTATCTTATTTTATTTTTCCTTCTTTTTCCCTATGTTCATCTGGTTTGTTTCTTAAATTCCACATATGAGTGAAATCATATGGTATTTTTCTTTCTCTGACTTATTTCACTTAGCATAATACCCTCTGGTTCCATCCACATTCTTGAAAATGGCAAGATTTCATTCTTTTTGATGACAGTACTATTCCATTGCATATATATCACTTCTTTATCCATTCATCTGTTGATGGACATCTGAGCTTTTTTCCATATTTTGCCTATTGTGGACATTGCTACTATAATCATTGAGGTGCATGTGCCACTTCAAATCACTATGTTTGTATCCTTGGATAAATACCTAATAGTACAATTGCTGGGTTGTAGGGTAGTTCTATTTTGAACCTTTTGAGGAACATCTATACTGTTTTCCAGAGTGGCTGCACCAATTTGCATTCCCACCAACAGTGTAAGAGGGTACCCCTTTTTCTTCATCCTCACCAACATCTGTTGTTTCCTGAGTTGTTAATTTTAGCCATTCTGATTAATACGAGGTAGTATCTTGTGGTTTTGATTTGTATTTCCCCGATGATGAGTGATATTGAGCATTTTTTCATGTGTCTGTTGGCCATCTGGATGTCTTCTATGGAGAAATGTCTGTTCATGTCTTCTACCCATTTCTTGACTGGATTATTTGTTTGTTGGCTGTTGAGTTTGATAAGGTCTTTAAAGATTGTGGATACTAGGCCTTTATCTGATATGTCATTTGCAAGTATCTTCTCCTATTTTGTAAGGTGCATTTTGCTGTGCATAAGCTTTTTATCCTGATGAAGTCTCAATAGTTCATTTTGCTTTTGTTTCCCTTGACTTTGGAGATGTATCCAGCAAGAAATTGCTGCAGCCAAGGTAAAAGGGATTGCTGCCTGTGCTCGCCTCTAGGATGTTGATGGATTCCTGTCTCACGTTTAGGTCTTTCATCCATTTGGAGTTTATTTTTGTGTATGGTGTAAGAAAGTGGTCCAGTTTCATTTTTCTGAATGTGGCTGCCCGGTTTTCCCAACACCATTTGTTGAAGAGGCTGTCTTTTTTCCTTTGGATATTCTTTTCTGCTTTATCAAAGATTAGTTGAGGGTCCATTTGTGGGTTCTCTATTCTGTTCCATTGATCTGTGTGTCTGTTTTGATGATTACAGCTTTGTAATACAACTTGAAATTCAGAATTTTAATGCCTCCAGCTTTGGTTTTCTTTTTCAACATCCCTCTGGCTATTCGGGGTCTTTTCTCATTCCATACGAATTTCAGAATTATTTGTTCCAGCTCTGTGAAAAATGCTAGTGGTATTTTGATAAGGATTGCATTGAATGTGTAGATTGCTTTGGGAAGTATAGACATTCTAACAATATTTGTTCTTCTAATTCATGAGCAAGGAAAGTTTTTCCATTTCCTTGGGTCTTCCCCCAATTTCTCTCATAAGTGTTCTGTAGTTTTCACAGTACAAATCTTTTTCTTCTTTGGTTAGGTTTATTCCTAGGTATCTTATTGTTTTTGGTGCAATTATAAATGGAATTGGTTCCTTGATTTCTCTGTCTGCTGCTTCATTATTGGTGTATAGAAATGCAACAGACTTCTGTGGGTTGATTTTTTATCATGTGACCTTACTAAATTCCTTTATCAGTTCTAGCAATTTTTTGGTGAAGTCTTTTGGGTTTTTTACACACAGTATCATGTTGTCTGCACAGAGAAAATGTTTGACTTCTTCTTTGAGGATATGGATATCTTTTCTTCTTTTTCTTGTCTGATTGCTGACGCTAGAACTTCTAGTACTATGTTGAACAATAGTGGTGAGAGTAGACATCCCTGTCTGGCTCCTGATCTTAAGGGAAAAGTTCTCAGTTTTTCCTCATAAGGATGATATTAGCTGTGGGTCTTTTGTATATGGCCTTTATGATGTTGAAGTATGTTCCCTCTATCTGTACTTTGTTGAGCATTTTTATCAAGAAAGCATGCTGTATTTTGTCAAATGTTTTTTTCTGCATTTATTGAGAGGATCATATGGTTCTTATCCCCCCCTTTTTTTTATTAATGTGGTGTATCATGTTGATTGATTTGCAGATGATGAACCACCCCTGCAGCCCAGGAATAAATTCCACTTGGTCGTGGTGAATAATCCTTTTAATGTACAGTTGGATCTGATTAGCTAGCATCTTGTTGAGAATTTTGGCATCCATGTTCATCAGGGACATTGGTCTGTAATTCTTCTTTTTAATGGGGTCTTTGGTTCTGGAATCAAGGTAATGTTAGCCTCATAGAATAAGTTTGGAAGTTTGCCTCCCATTTCTATTTTTTGGATCAGAAGAATAGATATTAATTCTTCTTTAAATGGTTGGGAGAATTCCTCTGAGAAACCTTTCTGTCCTGGGCTCTTGTTTATTGGGAGATTTTTGATTATTGCTTCAATTTCTTTGCTGGTTATGGGTCTATTTATATTTACTATTTCTTCCTATTTCAGTTTTGGTAGTTTATATGTTTCTAGGAATTTATCCATTTCTTTCAGATTGCCTAATTTGTTGGCATATAATTGCTCGTAATATTCTCTTATAATTATCTGTATTGTTGCAGTTTTGGTTGTGATCTCTCCTCTTTCATTCATGATTTTATTTCTTTCGGTCCTTTCTCTTTTCTTTTCGATAAGTCTGGCTAGGGGCTTATCAATTTTGCTAATTCTTTTAAAAAACCAGCTATTAGTTTCATTGATCTGTTCACTGTTTTTTTTATTTGTACATCATTTATTTCTGCTGTAATCTTAATTACTCTCCTTCTCTTGCTAGATTTAAGCTTTATTTACTGTTCTTTTTCCAGCTCCTTTAGGTGTAAGGTTAGGTTGTGTATTTGAGACTTTTTTGCTTCTTGAGGAAGGCCTGAATTACTATATACTTCCCTCTGACCATCTTTGCTGCACCCCAAAGGTTCTGAACTGTCATGTTTTCATTTTCATTTACTTCTATGTATTTTTTAAATTCATCTTTAATTTCCTGGTTGACCCATTCATTCTTTAGTAGGATGTTCTTTAACCTCCATGTATTTCTGGTCCTTCCAAATTTTTTCTTGTGTTTGATTTCAAGTTCCATAGCATTATGATCTTGAAATATGCATGGTATAATCTCAATCTTTTTGTACTGTTTGAGGGCTGATTTGCAACCCAGATTGTGATCTATTCTGGAGAATGTTCCATGTGCACTTGAGAAGAATGTGTATTCTGCTACTTTAGGATGAAATCCTCCTTCCAGTTTGTCATTCAAAGCTCTTTGTTTCCTTGTTGATCTTCTGCTTAGACGTGTCCCTGCTGTGAGTAGGGTGTTAAAGTCTCCTACTATTACTGTATTATTACCAATGAGTTTAAGTTTGTTATTAATTGAGATTTGGCTGGTCCCAAGTTAGTGACATAAATATTTATGATTGTTAGATATTTTTGAATAAACCCCTTTATTATGATATAGTGTCCTTCTTCATCTCTTATTATAGTCTTTGTTTTAAAATCTAGTTTTTCTGGGCGCCTGGGTGGCTCAGATGGTTAAGTGTCTGCCTTCAGCTCAGGTCATGATCCCAGGGTCCTGGGATCGAGTCCCACATCGGGCTCCCTGCTCCTTGGGAGCCTGCTTCTCCCTCTGCCTCTCTCTCTCTCTCTCTGTCTCTCATGAATAAATAAATAAAATCTTTAAAAATAAAATAAAATAAAATCTAGTTTTTCTGATATAAGAATGGATACTCCAGGGGTGCCTGGGTGGCTCAGTCGTTAAGTGCATCTGCTTTCGGCTCAGGTCATGATCCCAGGGTCCTGGGATCAAGCCCCACATCAGGATCCTCACTCAGTGGAAGACCTGCTTCTCCCTCTCCCACTCCCCCTGTGTTCCTTCTCTCGCATTGTCTCTCTCTGTCAAATAAATAAATAAAATCTTAAAAAAAAAAAAAGAATGGATACTCCAGCTTTCTTTTGATGTCCATTAGCATGATAATGGTTCTCCACTGCCTCACTTTCAATCTGGAGGTGTCTTTGGGTCAAAAATGAGTCTCTTATATTTGCAAATGACATATCAGATAAAGAGCTGGTATCCAAGATCTATAAAGAACTTCTCAAACTCAACACCCAAAAAACAAATAATCAAGTCAAGAAATGGGCAGAAGACATGAATAGACACTTCTCCAAAGAAGACGCACAAATGGCCAACAGACACATGAAAAAATGCTCCACATCACTTGTCATCGGGGAAATACAAATCAAAACCACAATGAGATACCACCTTACACCAGTTAGAATGGCTAAAATTAACAAGACAGGGAACAACAAATGTTGGCAAGAATATGGAGAAATGGGAACCCTCTTACACTGTTGGTGGGAATGCAAGCTGGTACAGCCACTCTGGAAAACAGTATGGAGGCTCCTCAAGAAGTTAAAAATAGAGCTACCCTATGACCCAGCAATTGCACTACTAGGTATTTATCCCAAAGATACAGATGTAGTGAAAAGAAGGGGCACCTGCACCCCAATGTTCATAGCAGCAATGTCCACAGCCAAACTGCAGAAGGAGCTGAGATGTCCTTCAACAGATGACTGGATAAAGAAGATGTGGTTCCTATATACAATGGAATATTACTCAGCCATCAGAAAGGATGAATACCTCCCATTTGTTTCAACATGGATGGAATTGGAGGGGATTATGCTAAGTGAAATAAGTCGATTGGAGAAACACAACTATCGTATGGTTTCACTTACATGTGGAAGATAAGAAATAACACAGAGATCGTAGGGAAGGGAGGGAAAACTGAATGGGAAGAAATCAGAGAGGGAAACAAACCATGACAGACTCTTTTTTTTTTTGGATTAACATTTCTTTCTTTTTCTTTTTTAAATTTTTTTATTCTTATGTTAATCCCCATACATTATATCATTAGTTTTAGATGTAGTGTTCCATGATTCATTGTTTGTGCATAACACCCAGTGCTCCATGCAGAATGTGCCCTCCTCAATACCCACCACCAGGCTAACCCATCCTCCCACTCCCCTCCCCTCTAGAACCCTCAGTTTGTTTTTCAGAGTCCATCGTCCCTCATGGTTTGTCTACCCGTCCGATTTCCCCCCCTTCATTCTTCTCCTCCTGCTACCTTCTTCTTCTTCTTCTTTTTTTTTTTCTTAACATATATTGCATTATTTGTTTCAAAGGTACAGATCTGAGATTCAACAGTCTTGCACAATTCACAGCGCTTACCAGAGCACATACCCTCCCCAGTGTCTTTTACCCAGTC
>NC_138382.1:26155777-26171184 GCF_054177405.1 Leptonychotes weddellii | reverse complement strand
AGATGAACCATGAGATACTATGGACTCTGAAAAACAAACTGAGGGTTCTAGAGGGGAGGGGGGTGGGCAGATGGGTTAACCTGGTGATGGGTATTAAAGAGGGCACATTCTGCATGGAGCACTGGGTGTTATGCACAAACAATGAATCATAGAACACTACATCTAAAACTAATGATGTAATGTATGGTGATTAATATAACAATAAAAAATTTAAAAAAAATTTCCAAGTAAGAGAAGGTCAAATAACTGAATAATTCCTGATATACAGTGAAATCACTTTATATTAATGGTTGCAAGTTAGTGCTGTATAGTAAGTTTTCATTGTATAAATCTTAAGATTTTGAAGACAGAATTTAGTTCATAATATTCAAATTTACTTAAAAATTTTTATTGCAGTAGACAGGTAATAAAGTATTCTTATATTAGAATTTCTTATTATATTTTAAGAAGAAAACAATGAGATCCTTTTAATATTTGTGAAATGTAGTCATTACCATATAAATTTTATATGTTCACTTTCATATAAAATATTAGTAATATATGGACCATATGTTACTAATCAATATTTAAATTCTTTTAAATACTTGCTGATGTAACTTTATGCCATAGTTTTATCTTTACATGAAAAGATGAAATGGATAAGAGATGACTTTTCCAATCCTCTTGGGGTTTGTGTGAATCTTGTTTTCTGTCCAGCCTCTGTGTGTATTTACAGCAATGTGTGGAGAGGAAGCATCTCTATAAGCTCAAATTTGCATGTCTCTTTCATCACCCAGCAGTGAGATAGATTGATTTTTACTTCCTTTTTCATCCTTCTAACCAATACATCCTGCCTCCTACCCAGGTTTTTCTTTGACTTTTGAGACTGGGGATGTTGAAGGCTTGTTACACCAATGCTCAGTGAGAAGCCTGTGTAATCTTGACAGATTCTTAAAGTCACAAAAACTACAAAATGTTCTCAGTTGCATCAAATGCCATAAAATCACAAAAGCCACAAAATATTCTCATAAGTATGAAATGTCATATATTCTCCGTGTTAATTCGCAGGCCTAGACAATGCTGTCTTTCAGTGGAAAGATTTCCTGCAGTGCCACATTTTAGGGGAAAGAAGAAATGTAATACTTTTGGTGGGTGCATGTTGAAGTACCGCTCAAGTTTTCTACCCAAGAGCAGAGCTTGGGCCCCAGGGAGTCTGATGATAGAGCGGGAACTGCCACAAATGAGTTGTTTTAATAAATATGCTTGTTTTTATGTAAAAATAAACTTTAAATTTCTTTTTTTTTTTAATTATGTTTAGTTAGCCAACATATAGTACATCGTTAGTTTTGGATGTAGTGTTCAGTGATTCATTAGTTGCATATAACACCCAGTGCTCATCACAACACGTGCCCTCCTTAATACCCATCACTTTTTTTTTTAAAGATTTTATTTATTTATTTGAGAGAGACAATGAGATAGAGAGAGCATGAGAGGGGGGAGGGTCAGAGGGAGAAGCAGGCTCCTCGCTGAGCAGGGAGCCCGATGCGGGACTCGATCCTGGGACTCCAGGATCATGACCTGAGCTGAAGGCAGTCGCTTAACCAACTGAGCCACCTAGGTGCCCCCCATCACTTCTTAATACAGGCTAACCAAGAAAAATAGAGAGAAAACATAAATTACTAATGTAAGAAATGAAAGAGGGACCATCACTACTGATCTCATGGACATTAAAAGGATAATAAAGGAATATTATGAAAACTCTATAGCCATAAGTTTTATAACTTAGATGAAATAAACCAATTCTTTTAAAGCCATACTCTACCAAAACTCATACAAGGAGAAACAGATAATCTGCATAAGCTTGCATCTACTAAGTAAATTGAATCAATAATTCATAATATTCCAAAACAAGAAGCACCAAGGCTAGGTGGTTTCACTGAGTTGTGCCAAATATTTGAGAAAGAAATGATTCCAATTCCCTACAATTGCTTTCTGAAACTAGAAGCAGAGGGAATATTTCTTAATCCATTCTTTTTTTTTTTTAACTAAAACGATGATTTTTAATGGGAACCAGAGGTATGGTTACAATTACATAGTCCTACACAAAAAACCTGTGGCTGATCAGAAGTTGGAAGGTTACAAAATAATGAGGGTAACACTGGGTACAAGATGAAAAGCTGTTGCAGAACCTCAGGAGCCAAGCTAATACGGCCTCTCCTTGCGATCCTGTCTGTGCTCATCTGGAGTCCATCTTGCCAGGGCCAAAGTTACCTCTGTCCCCACAATCCTGGCCCCCTCGGGAGCTCCCATGGTCCCCGCCTCGGCCTTGGTAGCCGCCCCGATCATAGCCTCCTCTGCCACCACGACGATTATCTCCATAGTTACCCCCATATGAGAGCCTTCTGGTCCCCCTCCTTGGCCATCTGGTTTAGGGGCCTTACATTGGTTGCATTCATTCCTCCAAGAGAAGTTCATGTTCTCACATATAGGATTAGGACACTTCAGTCACCAGTTCGCTGCTGGCCGCTGCCACCAGCTCCTCCACTAGGGAATCCTCCCTGGCCACCACCACCACTGCCACGACCTCCATAGCCTCCACGGCCCATGGGTCCTCCTTGCCCTCGGCCTCCATGACCATTGCCACCATCCCGATTGAAGTCTGCTCGCCGAGTAACAGATGAGACCTTGATGGGATTCCCAGAGAATTCTTTACCATCAAACCAGTCAGTAGCTGCTTTAGCAGAAGGTGGGTCATCAAACAACACTGTTGCCTCTCCCTTCAGCTTGCCCATTTCCCTGTCTGTGTACAGATTAATCATGGGCTGTCCTGTTTTCTTATTTGTCTTAATAATACCAATCTGTTTGAAGTAATCAGCCACAGACTCAATTGTAACATTTTCACCCAAGCCTTGCACGAAGATGGTGGTGTTGTCTGAATTATCCTGTTCAGAGTCATGACGTGATCCCTGGTCACGAGGGCCACCAAATTTATTGAAGCCACCATGGTCACTTCTGCCCATGCCGCCTCTGCCTCCACGGCCACCTCCACGACCTCTGGGTTCATAGCCACCGCTGCTGCAGTTGTAACCACCGCCACCGCCCCGGCCGTGGCCCCCACGGTCCTGCTGGCCTCACCCATAGCCACCGCCACCACCACTCTGGTCCTGATTGCCATAACCGCCACCACCACCACTCATGGAGGACTGATCTTGGCCATAGCTACCTCCACTGCTACTGTTGTACTGGTTCTGCTGTCCATAGCCTTGAGGGGGATTATAGGAGCTTTGCTGCTGTCCATAGCCTTGCTGCTGTCCACGATAGCCAGACTGCTGGCCATAGCCCCACTCTGGGGCTGCCCATAGCCGCTGCTCTGAGAACCACTACCATAACTTCCCGAGGTGCTGCTAGGGGCTGGCTGCTGGTCATAGCCAGGATAAGAGGACTGTTGCCCATAAGATGACTGAGAACTCTGGCTACCACCTTAGCCACCGGTTGAGCCATATCTCTGGGGAGCTGACTGAGTGCCATAGCTGTTCTGGGTCTGTCCATAAGAAGAACCATAGCTGCTCTGGCCATAGCCTGAAGTGTCTGCTGACTGTCCATAACCACTGTAACTCTGTGGTCCATAGGGCTGATTGCTCTGCTGGGAATAGCCCTGCCCAGGCTGGGTGGGGTAGGCCCCATAGCTTCGAGTTGCTTGTTGGGTATAGTAGGTTGAGGCCATGTCCGCAAATGTGCGCACAGGCCGACAAGCAACGAGATTCCAACACCACAGAGCACCGGCACCTTGAGAACTCTCTTAATCCATTCTATAAGGTGGATGCCTGGGTGGCTCAGTTGGTTGAGTGACTGCCTTCAGCTCAGGTCATGATCCTGGAGTCGCAGGATCGAGTCCTGTATCAGCTCCCTGGTCAGTGCGGAGCCTGCTTCTCCCTCTGCCTGCTGCTCCCACTGCTCATACTCTCTCTCTGTCAAATAAATAAAATCTTTAAAAAAAATCCATTCTATAAAGCTAGCATTATCCTATCACGAAAACTAAAGAAAGATATTATAAGAAAGGGAAACTACAGACCAATATCACTCATTAATATAGGTGCAAAAATCCTCAACAAAATATAGGCACATTGAATCCAACAGGGAATTCAAAGAATTATACACCACAACCAAGTGGGATTTATTCCAGGTATGTGAGGTTGATTCAACATTCAAAAATTAATTAATGTAATCCATCACATCAATAGACTAAAGAAGAGAAATTATATGATCACATAGACAGATGCTGAAAAATCATTTAATAATCATGATTTTAATCATTCATTATTAAAAACTCTCAACAAACTAGGAATGGAGGGAAATTCCTCAAGTCGATATAGAACTTTCACAAAAACATACACATAACATCATATTTAGTGATTGTGAACAAGGCAAGGGGGTCTCCTCTCATCACTCCTATTCAACATTGTATTGAAAGTCCTAACTGAGGCAGTAAGACAAGAAAGGAAATACAATGTATACATATTGGACAGGAAGAAATAAAACAGTCTATGTTCACAGATGACATGATTGTTTATGTAGAAAGTTTGAAAGAATTGACAAAAACATTCCTGGAACTAATAAGCAATTATAGCAAGGTTACAGTATATAAGGTTAATATACAAAAGTCAGTTGCTTTTCTATTTACTAACAATGAACAACTGGAATTTGAAATAAAAAAACACGACACCATTTTCATTAGCATCAGGAAAATGAAGTATTTAGGTACAAATCAAATTAAATATGTATATGATTTATTTGAAGGAAAACAAAAAAACTGATAAAGAAATGAAAAATCTAAATAAATGGAGAGAAATTCTATGTTCATAGTTTGGAATATGAACTCAATGTTGACTAAATATTGTCAAAATGTAAGTTATTCCCAACTTGGTTAAGAAATTCAATATAATCCCAATAAAAAATCTCAAAAGTTATTTTGTTGGTATTGACAAACTGATTCTAAAGTTTATATGGGGAGGCAAAAGACACAGAATAGTCAACACAATATTGAAGAAGACCAAAGTCAGAGGATTGACACTGTCATTGTGCACTGATCTGGCTGCAGGGCTTCGCCATGAGTTTGCATATGGCAGTGGACACTGGATGAGAGTTGGGTGGGCAGCATGCAGTTGCACAGCTAAAAGAGCTAGCTGGGTTAGATAATTCTCTGTTGTGGGAGCCATCTTATGTATTGTAGGATGTTTAGTAACATCCTACACAAGGATTGAGAACCACATCTCTAGAGAAATGAATGGTATAGGTGCTTCCAAACTAGAAGGTAGTTTGGGCTTGGGGAAAATTTAATTTCATGAGTGATGTCTGTGTTGTTGCTGAAACATCAGGCACATGTATTCTGATTGGAAGGGCTGTCAGGGACTCAATGTTGCAATGCCCATACTGGGCATCTAAAATGAAAATGAAAAAGCAACCTGTGAAATAAGAGAAAATATTTGCAAACCATATATTTGTTAAGGGGCTAAATCCAAAATATATAAAAAATTCATACAGCTCAATAATAAAGAAGAACAAAACAATTAAAAAATGGGTGTGAAGTACATGAGTAGACATTTTTCTAAAGATATAAAAACAGCCAACAGGTATATGAAAAGGTGCTCAACATCCCCTATTGTCAGGAAAATGCAAATCAAAACCACAATGAGATATCACATCACACCTGTCAGAATGACTATTATCAAAAGTACAAGAAATGACAAGTGTTGGTGAGGATGTAGAGTAAAGGAAACTCTTTTGCACTGTTGGTAGGAATATAAATTGTTGCAGCCACTGTGGAAAATGGTATGGAGGTTCCTCAAAAATTAAAAAAAAAAAAACAAAAAACTACCATACAATTCAGCAATTTCACTTCTGAGTATTTATCTGAAGAAAATAAAAATACTAATTTGAAAAGCTATATGTATCCCTATGTTTGCTGCAGCATTATTTACAATAGCCAAGATATGAAAACAACCTAAATGTCCATCAATGGATGAATGGATAAAGAAGGTGTGATACACACACACACACACACACACACACAATGGAATACTACTCAGCCATAAAAAAAGAATGAAATCTTGTCATTTGCAACAACATGGATTGACTTTGAGGGCATTATGCTAAGTGAAATAACTCAGATAAAGACAAATACCATATGATTTACCTGTATGTGGAACATAAAAAGCAAAACTGATGAACACACAAAACAAAATGAAACCAAACTCATAGACACACACAAAAAAACATATTGCTAGAAGGAAGGGAGTTGGGAGAGTGGATGAAATGGGTGAAGGGGATCAAGAAGTACAAACTTCCAGCTATGAAATAATTAAGTCATGTGGAGGTAATGTACACCATAGTGACTATAGTCAATATTATTGTAGTGCAAATTTGAAAGTTGCTAAGAAAATAAATCTTAAAAGTTCTGATCACAGAAATTTTTTTTATAACTTTGTATGGTGCCAGGTGATAATTTCACAATATACACAAGTGACAAATAATTATGTTGTACAACCTAAACTAATATGATGTATGTCAAGTATACTTCAAAAAAAAAATAAAGCAGAAAAGGATATCATGTTGTTATTTGTAACTAGCGTATTTGAAACCCCAGGAAAGGTTGAGAGAATAACACATTTTCTTGCTGCAGAGCACTCATTCCTAGGAAGTAGGTGGACTCTTTTGCATCTATTGGCCTGACACTGGAAATATGGCCTCTTCTAAGGCAGGGTCCTGTGACAAGCATACTGCTTCATTTCCGTTGGTTGAGCACTTCAGGTTTTATCAGAAGAGATTATAAACTAATGATAAATCTTCCAAAGCATCCAATACTTCAATTTACTATTTCTTGGATTTATGTAAAAGTGATTAAGGAAATCTGTGAAACAAGAACATAAATCACTAGATGAACATCTGACATTTAGTGAGCCATTATTAGCGATTAGAGAACACTCAGAGTAGTAGGTAATAGAAGACTTTCAAATTATATGAAACTCAAGTTCTGTGGAGTGAGTAGAAATCTAAATAGACATGAGCTTTTTCTCATTTAAGACACTTCTGACTTAACTATTGTGAAATTATGGATGAGTGAGAATTAGAGAAGAACAAAACAAAACCCCTTTGCTAAGGAGGCCCAAACAGTAAAAAATGGAAAGAGATTGAGAAATAATGAGAAAAATCAAAGCCTGTGGTTTTTTCTCTGCATCATTCAGTCTTAATCTGTGCCCTTTTAAAATGTTTATTGAGATGTTTCCCATGCCAGAGTTTAACCACTTTCTTTACTATCTGACTCTATAGTACTCTTTTTTAATCTGCTTCTTAACTATAAATTAGTAATTAAACAACAAAATAATAGAGTAGAAAAAAATTCAGGTCTTAACATACTTGTATTAGTCTTTATTGAAGTTCTGAGTCAGTTTATTTGATAAAACGATTACTGACGCCTACTTTTGTACTCAGTTGTAAGAGGCATAAGAAATCACATGTAGGAACTTGATAAACTGGTCTCAAGCAGGACTTCAGAGGAATGAACAACAAGCCTTTCCAAATTAAACAACCGGAACCTTGCCTCCCTTGGCATTAATTCTTTTGATATGAGTAAGACATAGCCCTCACAGCAGAATGGCAAAGCTTTGAAAGCATTATCTCAAAGGACAAAAATAGAGCATGCAGAAATGTAAACTGGAGCTCAGAGAATTCCACAAACTGAAAATAGATGAGAGTGTGATAAACAATGAAAATTTTATTGGAAAGCACTTGAAAAAATGCCTGGTGGAAGAGTCTAAAATTCATTTCTCCTGATATCTTATAGAGATATTTTTTAAAAAAGAAAGTAATTAGCTCAGGAAATCACCTGTCAGAGAATGATGAAAGGACAGACTCTTCTGTGATGACCTCCAGTAAGGACCAAATCCTCCTTAGGGTTCATCCTCTGATCCTCCCGGGATAGGGAGTTGGGGTACTTGTCACCCTTCTACCTGTGGGAAGTGATTTATGCCTGACTGCATGTTAGACAGGGGAGTGGTCTGAAACCTAGATAGATAGTCATAAAAGCCACGTCAGGGACACTTCAATATAAATGTCTGGAGGAGTTGAAATGGAAAAAAAAAAAGATTTCAGACTATCTAGAGCCCTGAAAGAGCCTTCTAAATCCTACCTACCAACTGTTTAGATCACTGGTTTCATCCCTAAGGGAACATCAGAAAATTAAGGAGGTGAAAGCCAAACTCAAACCTTGCTGCAACTTTTGGAAAACTCAATCTTTGCTACGAACCCTCAGGTTTCATGGGATGATCCAATCATTGATTTAAGAATAAGAGTAATAAAATCAGAGGAATCAGCTCTATTCGAACATTCAGAATCCAAGGAGTAATGACAAAATGACTTTGGAGCCTTTAGTCCTTGTTTACAGAGCAAACAAGACTAGTATTAATGGCCTTTGGAAAGATGCCCTTTCATATTTGACATTGAGTGCATCTGATACAAATAGAAAACCTTGAGAAAATGTGAGTCTGTCTTCCTTAGAGGTCACCATTTATTATGTAAACACTGAGAGCCTCCTTTGTTTTCCTTGCTGGGTCTGTACCTCACAGCTACCCTGGCACACATCCAGCCCAGCCAGGTACCCTCTGACCAGCCCTTCAGATGGATCTGCAGTCACCTCAGAAACCTCAGGGTCACCTAGTGATGAGCTCACCAGGTCCCTCTGCACCCTGATGCCATTCTCCTCTGTCTCCTCATGTGAGTGTCCTGTGGTAAACAAGACTTTTACTCTACGTGGACACCTGGGACATCCTCACCTGGCTCACCACTGCTTGCTTGTCAAAAGGAGCCCTTCGAGCAGCACTGCAGACTACCACTTACTATGAAAATCAATCTGACATCTAAAATGTGCTACAGTGTCCTTGTGTGTGTTCTGTTTTTGTTTTTGTTTTTTTTTAATTTGAAAAACAAGGATGATGTCAACATCTACATTAGGAAGTATTAGTAAATTGAGACTTGTTATCTGAAGAATTAGTCATGGCTCTAACAGGGCCAAGACAGGGAAACAGATACACTGACATGAGTGAAATAATAATGCTGAGTGATTTTCATTCATTATTACTCATTTCATTCATTATTAGGTGGGTTGTATTTAGAGTAATAGCTAAATTATAGAATTATTCTCTTATCAGCTTTGTTACACTCTCATACCTGGGTGCCTAGAGCAGAATTCTTAAAATGTGACGAAGGTGCATGTGCTGGAGGAGGAGGAAAGAATTCATTTATTTGTTCAACCAAATGGCTAAATGAACTATGATCAAGAGCTGGGAATCTAAAACACTTCCTTCAGGGGCGCCTGGGTGGCTCAGTTGGTTAAGCGACTGCCTTCGGCTCAGGTCATGATCCTGGAGTCCCTGGATCGAGTCTCGCATTGGGCTCCCTGCTCGGCACAGAGTCTGCTTCTCCCTCTGACCCTCCCCCATCTCATGTGCTCGCTCTCATTCTCTCTCTCTCAAATAAATAAATAAAATCTGAAAAAAAAAGAAAAAAAAAAGAAAACACTTCCTTCAATTTATGCTAAGCAAAATTACCTTAAGCATGAACACCCCAGCTGCAGCGCCTCTCTCCCATCACCTCCTCAGCCAAGAGCCCATGGGGTTATCTAAGCACACTCTGATCTTGCAGTGGGAGTGTTATGCATTTTATTCTTGCTTTGATCCAAGAGATTAGTGTGCTCTTCACCATGTTCTCCATGAAGAGAGTGGGGACAGACAGGATTTAGAGGAAACCCGGGGGACCTGCTTACAAGCTACTATGCTTAGAGGCAGAGAGCATTCTAACTTTTCCCCCAAGATAAAGTGAAACTGCAGATATCCAGGACAGGAACCAGCTCCCAGCCTGTGTCTGCACAAGGACATTCTCTACAGTGGAGGCAGAGCCTGGGGGACAACTCATAGGCCCCTAAAAAAGGGTTTTGTGTGTTACCAGACTATCTTGGTCATCATGTGATACCTCCTTTCAGACTTTTCATCAGCCAGTGAGTCAACACACACCGAATAACCACAGGGTGCTATTAGTGTTAAGTGTTCAGTCATATTAAAGGGCCTTATAGGGGCACCTTGACATGGATATGTAAGAATTTCCCCTGGCTCAGTTGGTTAAGTGTTCACCTTTTGCTTTCGGCTCAGGTTGTGATCTCATGGGTTGTGAGATGGAACCCTGAGTTGGGCTCCCAGCTCAGTGGGAAGTTTGTTTGAAGATTCTCTCCTGCGGCCCCTTCCTCCTCATGCTCTCTCTCTTTTTCTCCCTCCCTCTCTGAGTGGATGGATAAATCTTAAAAAAAAATAGAAGGTCTTATAACATAGGCCACATTTCTTTCTACTTTCTAGGGCTTTGCCCGTGTGCACACTGGCCAGAGAATCTTCATTTATACCATTTCAAGAACACCATTATAATAGAAGTTGCCTCTAAAAATGCAGCAGTTAATGTTGTATGGAGCAAAAAGAAATGGAAAGAGCAAGCAAGGGTTTTGGCATCAAAACTAGATGCCAAATCTGGTCCAGCTCCAGCTGAGAGATCTTGGGCCAGCTGCCTGACCTCTGAATGTTTTCCCCTCATCTATAAAATTAGGAGACTGTTGTTGATGATGATGTTGATCCCTAGCTCCTGCTATTAGGAATAACACATAAAGTGTGAAGGGTAATGTGAGTGTCAGCTGTTCTAGCTGTAACTCAGGGTTGGAGTCCTTGGTCCCATGAAAGCCTAGATCTGCTATTTCTGGCCAATAGCAGGGTTTCCTGGAGGTGAGCAATGACAAGCTTTTCATGGTGGGTGCAGACAACCTCAGGTTCCGAGGAAAGCCATCTCCAGACCTCACTAGTAGCCCTGATGGATGATAGAGACTTCTGTGCAGATGTTGTGGGGCAGGATCATGCTTACTGTCTTGCAGGCTTATGCAAAATAAGCTCTACTCTACATTAGTTTTTAGAAATTATAAACTGCTGCAGGGCTCTGAGTCTAGATTCAATACTTTTGAAATCTTGATAAATAGAATTAAAGGAAAACACACGATTTAGAGACTATCAGGTGTTTTCTTCTTTTATGAAAGGTAAAGTCTGAATTGCAATTTTTTCTCTTTGAGAAAAGTTAAAAAAATTATCTCACTATTGGTTTAGTTTTCCAAAGATGAAGCCAAGATCCTATACTGGAATGGAGTTCAAGACAATGTAGAACTACATGGCTTTCTACAATAATGCCAAGGTGGTCTTTACTGTGGGTAGAATTGCATTTCTTCATTCATTCATTCATTCACTTATTCATTTAACTAGGATTCACTGAGCTACTGTGTGCCTACCTCCTCTAGGTCCTGAGTGCTGCCCTCTGGAGCTCATGTCACTCATGCTGGGTACTGTGCAGTCAAGGGGTTATCTGACAGGGGATGGGCCTGGTCTTAGAAGACTTCCCTGAATAAGTGAGTTGAAGCTAAGATCTGCAGGATGAGTCAGGGACTTTATAGTGAAAAGAAGATGAGTACTCACTTCGGTGGCACAGACTAAAATTGGAACAATACAGAGAAGATGATCATAGTCCCTGTACGAGAGTGACATGCAAACTAGTGACATGTTCTGCATTTTTGCATGACAACATGAATGTATTTAATACCATACAACTGTATACTTAAAATGGTATATTTTATGTTGTGTCTATTTTACCGTAATAAAATAAAAGGGGGTGCTGTTGAGAAGGTCCTGCTGCAGGCAGAGGGGATGGCAGGGAGAAATGTCTAGTGGGAAGGAGCATGGATGCGAACAAAGCCAGCAGGACTTGTTTGTCAAGATTCGGGGGGTGGTGTGTGGCCCAAGATGAAGCTGGAGTTGCAGGCAGAGGCCACATCAAACCTGGATATTGATGTCCTGAAACCAGTGGGAGTTTGTGGAGGGCTTTCATCAGGGCAGTGATGTATTTGTGTTTTAAAAAATCACCCTGGACTGGGGTGGAGAGCAGGTGGAGGAGCCACAGACGAGGCTGAACAGTTAGGAAGGTGTCAGAGTTCTTCAGGAGGGACATTGGGTGCCACTTGAACTAGGGCATTAGGCATGGAGACAAATGGATAGATTTGAGAAGATTTGGGGAGCAAATGGCTGAACTTGATGGGTTCCTCAGGGGCAAGGGAAGAGACCCAAGAGAGATTTCCATGTTTCTTGATGGATGGTGGTGTTTCTACCTTGTTATTCTGATTTATATAAACTGGTAAGTTTTATTAGTGCTAATCAGTTCCATAACCTTTAAACTGATCTTGCTCATGAGCCTACAATCTGTGGGGTGGCAGGACATTTTAGACTTGCCAGTTAGCAGAGAGACGGAGTTTGTAGAGGTGTATCACGATTCTTGTTTAGGTCATGCAGAGTTTGTGGATCTTGGGAGGTCTGCAGTTGCCAGTGCAGGGGCTCCCATGCATAGGTGTTGACTCAGAGTTCACAGAGGCCCACACTCATTTCTGGCAGAGTCTCTGATGTTACTACCCGGCTCACAGCAGTGTTGTTCCCTGAGGCACAGCTGTCACATGCCTCACAGTGGACATGGGAAGCATCAGGACCACTCCCAAGAGAAAACAGATGGAACGCCCAGTCTTCCTCATGCAGCAGGTTGGCCTGCTCCACTGGGCAGCTGACAAAACAATTTCTTCTTCTAATGGCTGCTCTCAAAGAAGACACATTGGCTTTGTGACAGAATCTTGACTAAACTGTATGTGGTGCAGGTGTTGAGTATACACAGCTGGGATGCCATCTGTGTGTCCTACTCTGGTCTTTAGATCCAAGGATGAACCATCATGAGTGCTTCTGAAACATCAGCATATAAAACAGAAGCTGGACGATGAATAACTGAAGATTAATGTGATGTCCTGTCACAGGCTTTAGTCCTTAGAACAGCTGCTTTTTCATTTAATTTTGGAAAATAAAAAACATACACAGTGGAGATCCACCGTAGGCAGAAGTAACATTCTTGAGCTCTCCTTCCTGCCTCTAGCCTCTCCATAATCCTGGGACTGTCCCAGACTCATTCTGAAGTAACTCCATTTTTATTCATGCCCCACTGATGAAAGGTATGTAAAAGCTTCAATTTAATAATCAAATGTCGAGAAAACAATGTTTTTTAAAGGCTCTTGCTTTAGGACATACCATCTAGGCAACTAAGCATGTAATAAATGCCTATGATTAATCACACATGCCTGAAGAAGTAAATGTTGGCTAATTTAACTGGCAACTTTGATGTATACTCACAGACTAAGTTCCCTCATAGTGTACAAAAGTGTACAGGCCAAATTCTGGGGTAAGGTCAGAAATTGATGTTCTGGAAGTGACTGGTCATAACTGATTTTAAAGTGGATAAGACTATGAGATAACCCCTCAGGTTTGATGGTAAATATGTACTTAAGTCTTGGTTGACAAATGTCAGTTAAGGTGACCTTTGTAAGTCCTTGAGGAAATACAATATGATGTAAATAAAGGTTATATATAAACAAATAAAAGTTATAAGCATGTCTAAGGAAAGCATTCTACCATGAAAACAGAAGGGTGATGGTACATCTGAAGTATAGGGATAAGGGTCAAAAGGTGAGAATACAAGGGGTTTTGCTTCTGTTCCAATTCCACACTCACCAAGCACAATTCTCTTATTTAATTTGTCTCTGAATGTTGGCTTTGCTGCAGGTGGAAGAGGTGCCAAAAACCTGGTACAATGATTCTCAGTCACCTAATCAAAATATTCCTTATTGTAAATTTCTACCTTGTTATTCTGATTTATATAAACTGGTAAGTTTTATTAGTGCTAATCAGTTCCATAACCTTTAAACTGATCTTGCTCATGAGCCTACAATCTGTGGGGTGGCAGGACATTTTAGACTTGCCAGTTAGCAGTATTTTGGTTTAAAAAGAACATTTTGAATTTGACCATTTGGTTTATTTAAAGTCCCATTGCAGGGGTGCCTGGGTGGTTCAGTTGGTTAAGTGTCTGACTCTTGATCTCAGCTCAGGTCATGATCTCCTCAAGCCCCAAGCTGGGCTCCGTACTCAGCGGGGAGTCTGCTTGAGATTCTCTCTCTCCCTGTTCCTCTGCCCCTCCCCTCCATGCTCTCACATGCTCTGTCTCTCTCTCTAGCTCAAGTAAATACATAAATCTTAAAAAAAAAAAAATCCCATTCCATATGGGAATTTGTCTTAGACAAAAGCTCAGTCTTCACAGTGTGACTATCCTGTTTTACCTCTTCTACAACATAGTGTCCCAAAGTATGAAGCTTGTTGTATAATAAAGAATTTGCCTGGCCTTTGTCCTGGTTTCTGGGAGGTCATGGAAGCTCTGTGTTATGACTCTTCCAGACCTTGTCCTATGTATCTTTTCATGTTTCACCCTGACTTGAATCTTTTATAATAGAACTGTATTTTTAAATACAGTGATTTCCTGAGTTCTGTGAATTGATCCAGTGAATTAATGAAACAAAGGTGGGGAGGTGGGCATGGGAACCTCCTGGACTTGTAGTCATTTGGTCAGAAGTGCAGATGGCCTGGGGATCCCTGAACTTGTGGCTGGCATCTAAAGTGGGGACAGTCCTATTGGGAACTGTGCCTTCTAGCCTGTGGAGTCTGATGCTAACTCCCAAGTGTTTGCATCAGCCTTGAATTGAATTGCTATACACAAAGGCTGTACTCATGGCAGGGGCAGAGACATAACTATACTGTCCTGGTGTCCTCTGGATTGTTTCTGAGTCACATCCCTCAGGTAAGCTCAGTCTCTCTCTCTCTCTCTCTCTTTTTTTTAAAGATTTCATTTATTTATTTGACAAGGAGAGAGAGACAGCGAGAGAGGGAACACAAGCAGGGGGAGTGGGAGAGGGAGAAGCAGGCTTCCCACCGAGCAGGGAGCCCGATGTGGGACTTGATCCCAGGACCCTGGGGTCATGACCTGGGCCAAAGGCAGACACTTAATGACTGAGCCACCCAGGCGCCCCAAGCTCAGTTTCTCTTATCTTCATTTCATTTCATGTCTTTTGTCTCTAGAGGCACATGTGTCTTGGGAGAGACTCATAAATATATAAGTTGACATTTTTGATTATTGTTATAGCATTGAAATAGCTTATAACTTTTTAAGTGATTAAAAAGTCAAAATTTCTTAGGAGGTCTGAAAATCATATTTTTAACAACTGGTGTCTGTTGTTATCCAGGATGATGCTGAACCCAAGGGATGCCAATGTCCTTCTCTGAAAAATTAATTCTAAGATCAAACACTGAAGGGGACATAAGGTACTACTGTGAACACAGAAGCTCTGCTGCTTTAAGAAACAAACTTCTCCCAAATTGTTACTCAGAGGAGGCACTCCCACCACTACTCTTCTCGGCCTCCTACACAAAATTCCTTAAGAG
>NC_138382.1:26139071-26155277 GCF_054177405.1 Leptonychotes weddellii | reverse complement strand
ATATGTTTAAAGAAGAAGAAGAAGAAGGAGAAGGAGAAGAAGAAGAAGAAGGAGAAGAAGATAGCAGGAGGGGAAGTATGGAGGGGGGGAATCGGAGGGGGAGATGAACCATGAGAGATTATGGACTCTGAAAAACAAACTGAGGGTTCTAGAGGGGAGGGGGGTGGGGGGAGGGGTTAGCCTGGTGATGGGTATTAAGGAGGGCAGGTTCTGCATGGAGCACAGGGTGTTATATGCAAACAATGAATCATGGAACACTACATCAAAAACTAATGATGTAATATATGGTGATTAACATAACATAAAAAAAAGAGCTACAAAAAAAATGCCAATAGCATTTTTCACAGAGCTAGAACAAACAATCCTAAAATTTGTATGGACCCACAAAAGACCCTGAATAGCCAAAGCAACCCTGAAAAAGAAAAACAAAGCTAGAGGTATCACAAGTCTGGACTTCAAGTTATATTAGGTAGTGATCAAAACAGTATGGTACTGGCACAAAAACAGATACATAGAAAAATGGAACAGAATCAAAAACATAGAAATGAACCCACAACTATATGGTTAATTAATCTTCTAAGAAGCAGGAAAGAATATCCATCCAGTGGGAAAAAGACAGTCTCAACAAATGGTGTTGGGAAAACTGGACAGCCACATGAAAAAGAACGAAATTGGACCATTCTCTTACACCATACACAAAAATAAACTCAAAATGGATGAAAAACCTAAATGTGAGACAGGAATCCATCAAAATCCTAAAGCAGAACACGGGCAGCAACCTCCTTTACCTCGGTCACAGCAACTTCTTGCTAGACATGTCTCCAGAGGCAAGAGAAACAAAAGCAAAACTGAACTATTGGGACTTCATCAGGATAAAAAGCTTTTGCACAGCAATGGAAACAGTTAACAAAACTAAAAGTCAACATACAGAATGGGAGAAGGTTTTTGCAAATGACTTATCTGATAAAGTATCCAAAATCTTTAAAGAACTTCTCAAACTCAACACCCAAAAAACAAGTCAAGAAATGGGCAGAAGACATGAACAGAATTTCTCCAAAGAAGACATACAAATGTCCAACAGACATGAAAAAAATGCATCAACATCACTCAGCATCAGGGAAATACAAATTCAAACCGCAATGAGATACCACCTCACAACGATCAGAATGGATGAGATGAACAACTCAGAAAAGAACAGATGTTGGCGAGGATGTGGAGAAAGGGAAAACCTCTTACACTGTTGGTGGGAATGCAAACTGGTGCAGCCAGTTTGGAAAACAGTATGTAGGTTCCTCACAAAGTTAAAAATAGAACTACCTTATGACCCAGCAATTGCACTACTAGGCATTTAGCCAAAGGATACAAACAGTGATTCAAACGGGCACATACAGCCCAATGTTTATAGCAGCAATGTCCATAATAGCTAAAATATGGAAAGAGCCCAGATCTTTATCCATTCATCTGTCACGATAAATGAATGGATAAAGAAGTGGTATACACACACACACACACACACACACACACACGGGAATATTACTCAGTCATCAAAAAGAATGAAATCTTGCCATTTGCAACAACATGGATGGAGCTAGAGAGTATTGTGCTAAGTGAAATAAGCCAGACAGGGAAAGACAAATACCATATGATTTCACTCATATCTGGATTTTAAGAAGTAAAAGAAAGAGAGAGGCAAACCAGGAAACAGACTTTTAACTATGGAGAAGAAACTGATGGTTACCAGTGGGGAAATAGGTGGGAGAATGGGTTAAATGGGTGATGGGTATTAAGGAGGGCACTTGTGCTGAGCACTGGGTGTTTTAAGTAACTGTTGAATCACTATATTGTACATCTGAAACTAATATTATACTGTATGTTAACTAACCAGAATTTAAATAAAAACAAAAAATAAAGGGATGTTGGGTTAATTAAAAGAGGAATAGAAATAAAATTGGAAATAGAATAGAAACCTGTCAGCCCTGTATTCATGAAGTTAACTACTATTTATCAACACTTACCAGTAAACAAACAACACTCTCCCTTGCATTTCCTTCTCTGTGGACTCAGAAAAACATTGCGGAATTGTATTTTTGACAACTCTATCTTTGTGACATTTCTTGCCCTTTATATTGCATGCACACGCACACACACAGAGACAAAAACTGCATTTCAAGTCCTGTTAAGTGTCTCATCTCTGGTCAGAATATCTTGAACTATCCTCAACATAAACAGGCTTTCGAAATGCAAGCTCACAGCAGTTTTATAGGGTTGACTGAGATATAACAGGAAGAAACACTTTGGATGTAGTTAGTTCTTAGTGGTGGTCTTATCTATTGACTGTTAAACTTATAATAGGAGACATGTTTTAGAACAACATGGGAATTAGGGGCCATCCTCCACATAAATCCATGTTTACTTTTAACTCCCCCAAAACTTAACTACTAATAGTCATTGTTGACCAAAAGCCTTACCAACAACATAAAATTAACACGTATTTTGTATATGTATTATATACTGTATTCTTATAATAAAGTAAGCTAGAAATTGTTATTAAGAAAATCATAAGGAAGAGAAACTACATTTAAAGTACTGTACTGTACTGTATTTATCACAAAATTTGGGTGTAAGTGGACCCCATGGCCCGAACCTGTGTTGTTCAAGGGTCAACGTATATGACTTTGAACCTTAGTTTTCACATCTTAAAATGGCAATAATAATAGTTCTACCTCATAAGGTTGTTGAGTATTAATAAGAAATATTATGTAAAATACCTAAAACAATGTGAGCAAATAAGTGTTAGAACTTGCCTCTTGTGGAAATGTTTTTGGTGTGACAAATACTGGGGTAATTATGGGGACAATGGAGCAGTCTACATGAAGTCAGGGCTATTCTGAAATATTGGGGCCTCTGAAGTCCATCTCAGCTTTTTCCTCCCTCTGTTTTTAAGCCCTCTGTACAGACATGAGAGCTTGATTTCTTTTACCTGAGTAATTTCACTGTGATTCTTATTTCTCTGTATGCTCTATTTATTAAAGAAGAGCCTGTCACAAATGTCATCAGCTTAAAACAGGTTCAGCATGTGCCATCCCAAGCTGTACACCATACAACTAAGTCTTTCCATGAAACTGTGAGTATATTCAATAACTCATTCTCATGACCACCCTCCTAAATACTCTGGCTGTGCTACTGGGACTGGGTTGCTGACATCTGTTTATTAGAAATTTTAGCCTTACACAGTCTATCTAGGGTTCTGTATGCAGGAGCCATCACCCCCATCCAGCTACGCAAGACATGCTCAAAATTACTGTTTAAGAAAACAAGGTATTACTGGGCTTGCCCAAAATAAAACATATGGATGCTGAACCCTTGCACTTTATTTTTTTTTAAGTTTTTTTAAATTTATTTGAGGGAGAGAGCAAAAGAGCACAAGGCAGGGGGAGTGGCAGGCAGAGGGAGAAGCAGGCTCCCCGCTCAGCATGGAGCCTGATGCAGGGCTCAATCCCAGGACCCTGGGATCATGACCTGAGCCAAACGTAGATTCTTAACCGACTGAGCCACCCAGGTGCCCCAACCATTGCACTTTAGATTCCTCAACAGCTGCTGAAGGGAACACACCTAAAGTAATTTTCATCTATCTCCTGAATAAGCTTTTAATCAAAAGTAATTTGGTATGAGGCATATTGAAATAACTTGCCTTTGCAAAGGGTGAGGTTGATTTATTCATATGCCTATGCAATATATGCTCTTATGCAGTATTTTACAACACTTATAAGTGAATTAGCAGGTAGGCCACTTGTTTGTATTCTCACAGTGCCTAGAGCTGGAGGGTTTACTATTTCTGTGATTCTAGCTTGTGGGTTAGTATGGCTTTTCTTTGGTTATTACTATTGCAAAAGATACTATTTATCAAATAGAAAAGCAATCTTGAAGTGATGTATGCCAATATCATTAAGATGTCATCAAGGATGTCATTTGTAAACTCACAGGAATATTTACCCAGCCCTTACTACTCAAGGGCCTGTGGTTCATACACCACCAGCATTGACATCACATGGGAGTGTGTTAGAAATGCAGACTCGCAGGCACCACCCAGACTGAATCAGAATCTACATCAAAATCTCCAGATAATTCATAGGCATATGATTTGAGAAACACTGTCTTCAACCACCTGGGTTTAAACATTTTTGGAACCATTCCTCCAGATGCTTTCATAAACAGGATCTAATTCCATCCTCAAAACAACCTAGTAGGGCAGCTATTATTATCTACATTTCACAGGAGAAAAGGAGAGTCAGTAAGATTGACCCATACAGGGTAGAAGTGCTGACACATGGAGGATCAAAAATTCAACCCAGGCTTCTGAGAGGTTCTCCTTCCTGCCTAAGGATCAGAATAACCTTGGGGTTTTTAAAAAATCAATTGCCTAGGTCCCTTTGACCTACTGAATTAGAATCTCCAGGGACTGGGTTGCTGACATCTGTTTATTAGAAATTTTAGCCTTACACAGTCTATCTAGGGTTCTGTATGCAGGAGCCATCACCCCCATCCAGCTACGCAATGGGCCCTCAGAGAAAGCCGGATTTTAAATAGCTGATAACATTTGATATGGCAGCCTTCAGTCTTTGGTTAGGAGATTTAAAAGCATGTCTGTGTGTTCTGTTCCCATACATCCCTGCACTGAAATGTCTAGAAAGTAGCAACTGACTGAGACATGTTCACCTTTGTGTACTAAGGGCCCAGTACAGTGTCTCTTCCAGCAAGTGCGGGGTAAGTGTTTGCTGATAAGTGATGGTGTCCAGTGGCCCTCATTCTACATGGCTTCCCAGCAAACTCTGACACTGTTGACCACCCGCTTCTTCCAAAGTACTCTCCAATCTAGGCCTCTGAAATATCCCCAATCATGATTTCCCTATTGTCTCTCTGATCTAGCCCTGCCTCATCTACTACCTTCTTTTAGGATCCTCCTTCAATATTTACCATGACATGTGGGGCTCACCAAGACTAAGTCCTGGCTCCTTCTCTCATCACCTTGAGCTTTCTTCAACCACTTGCTGATGATCCCCCTTTATTTTATTTACTTTGTTTTTTTTTTTAAGATTTTATTTATTTATTTGACAGAAAGGGAGCACAAGGGGGGAGGGACAGAGGGAGAGGGAGAAGCAGGCTGTCTGCTGAGCAGTGATCCCAGGACCCTGGGATCATGACCTGAGCTGAAGGCAGATGCTTAACTGACTGAACCATCCAGGTGCCTCAATGATCCCCCTTTATTTTTTAAAAGATTTTGTTTATTTGAGAGAGAGAGAAAGCAGGAGCAGGGGAGAGGCAGAGGGAGAGGGAGAAGCAGCTCCCCACCAAGCAGTAAACCCGATGCAGGGCTCGATCCCAGGACTCTGGGATCACTACCTGAGCCAAAGGCAGACGCTTAACCGACTGAACCACCCAGGCCCCTGATAAGCCCCCTTTAAATCTCAAAGCTGGACCTCACTTCTGCCTCAAGACTAGACATCCACCTGAGTAACTCAGTTTTTCAGTGAAATGACATCTAGTCTTAAGTTGCTTGCACACAGTTTCTATGTCAATCCATCCAAAATTGAATCCCTGATCTTACTTCCTTTACTTGTTTTTTTCCCTCATGTTTTCTATATACATGAATGGTACTACCATCTATCCAGTGTACAAGGCAGACACCTAAGAATTTTCCATAATATCTTTTTCTTGCTTTCCTATATTTAATCTACTTGTAATCTATTATCTATCAATTTTACCTTCTGAATATCTCTCCAACATGTTCACCTGGTGTTCACTATCACCACTACTACCAGCTTGGTCCAAGCTACAATCTGCAATCATCTCTTGCATGGACTCCTACAATAGCCTCTGAATTCTGCTCTCTACCTCCTCCACATTGTTGTAGGCAGCCTCTAAAATGGCCCCCAGTGATTCCTGCCTGCTGGTATCCATATCCTTGTGTAATACCCTCCTCTTGAGTGTGGACTTCATTAGATGACTTGCTCCTGCAGATAGAATATGGCAAAAGTGATGATATGTGACATCTGAGATTAGTTTACAAAAAGATTGTATGTTCTCTCTTTTCTTCCCCACTCTGGAGAAATCAAACTGCCATATTGCCATGTTGTGCATAACCCTATGGAGAGGCCCACATGGCAATAAACAGATGTCTCCAGCCAACAGCCAAGAGTGAAGACCTGAAGCCTGACAACAGTGACGTGAGTAAGATTGGATGTGGATCCTCCCCTAGACAAGCCCTGAGATATCCACAGCCCTAGCTGACTTGATTTATAGCCTTGTGGGAGACCCCCAGAGGCAGAGGAACCACTTAAGCCATGCTCAAATTCCTGGTCCACAGAACTATGATATAATAATGTTACTTATTTTAAGTCACTAGAAATTGGAATAATTTGTTATGCAGCGATAACTGATACATCTGTCATGCCATCCTCTGATTTACTTCCAAACCACCCATTCTTGGGGTGCCTGGGTGGCTCAGTGTTAAGCATCTGCCTTTGGCTCAGGTCATGATCCCAGAGTCCTGGGATCCAGCCCTGCATCAAGCTCCCTGCTCAGTGGGAAACCTGCTTCTCCCTCTCCCACTCCCCCTGCTGTGTTCCCTCTCTCACTGTGTCTCTCTCTCTGTCAAATAAATAAATAAAATCTTAAAAACACACACACACAAAACCACCCATTCTTTAAGAATAAAGACTAAAATCCTTAAGGCCTTTCTGACTTGATATGTGCACCAGGCTCCTCTGCTTCCATTGTTCTAGATATCTCATCTTCTTACATGTTTTTGAAGAAGTCCTACTCCCTCTCAGTATAAGGCCTTTGCACAGCACTTTCTGACTTCTTTCAACTCTCAGCAGAAGTGTCACTTCCTATGAGAAGTCTTAACTGATTCTGCTGATACAGGCTCGTTCCACTGGTAAATGTTCCTTGACTTTACAGGACTGATTAGCTGACCTCAATTTGTAATTATATACCCATGTTTGGGATTATTTCACTGAGGTCTACTTTCCCCACTAGACTGTAAGTTCCAGAAGAAAAGGAACCATGTAGTAGGACCCATATATGTTTATGCCATCTTCATCCCCCCAATACATGGCACAACAAAAATTCTCAATAAGAATCTAATAAAAGAATGAGTAACTCTATGCCTTTGCCATTCTGGCATGCAAGAATGGTTTCCACCTTCCTCTCCTAATCCAGGCATCAACACTTACACCAAAGTCTTTTCCAAGGACTTTGATGATATTGGATGGGACAAAGGCCAGCCATAGAGCTGTGTGAGCCATAGCAATGGTGCAATGAGCACCTTCTCTGTACCAGTCATTGGGTTGGGTGGTGGGAATACAGTGGCGAGCAAGAGAAGTGGAAGAGAAGAGGATTATCAAATCATCACACCAATAATAATTTGTGATGATGGCAATGTACAGGCACTATGAAAACATCATGAGAAGGATTAGCTAATCTAGTGATAAGGGGTCTCCCTTTATAGGTGACCCCAGTCTTTTACCACCCATCACACAAGTTCACTATTCCAAGCACAATCATTATATTGACGAGCTCTTCAGATTCTCATTCCCACACTTCACTATTCCCTTCCTTTTCATTCCCCATCATGACTCAATGCTGTAAACAATTAAGCTGGCATATTACAGACAGGACACATTTTCCTTGTCCTCTCCATATATTTATCTGGTATTTTTTTAAAAGCCAAAGACAGAGGAAGGGAGGCAAGATGGCAGAAGAATAGGGGACCTCATTTTGTCTGGTCCCTTGAGTTTAGCTGGATAACTATCAAATCATTCTGAACAACCATTAATTCAACCTGAGATGTAAGAAAAGAATATCTGGAACTCTACAAGCAGAAAAGTGACCACTTTTTGCAAGGTAGGAGGTGTGAAGTGAATCTGAGGGGATATATCAGAAGATAAATGGCAGGGGGAGGGAGCCTCAGTAGGCCAGATGCTGGAAAATGATGCACCAGAGCACAAGATCAGAACCCTTAGAAATCTGCTCCAGTGAGAGACATCCCTGCCTGAAAGGTGCTCAGGTGGTAAAATGAGGCAGAATTCTAGGTGGGACAGTGTGGTCTCAGGATCCCTAGAGTCACAGAAAGAACAGGGGTGCCTGAACCTGTAGCGTGCCCAAACATTGGACCAGGGAAACTGGTTACGGTCAGTTCCATCCACCATAAACCATTAGCTGCATCCTGATCAGGTGACTGTTCTCTGTGTGGGAACCCTGCAAAAGACAGGAACATGGGGACCATCTGTCTTCCCCTGAGAAGGGGCAGAGTGAGTCCACACATGACCTGGGACAGCTCTCAGTGTGGGGGCCCTGTAAAAGACAGTAATGGGGCAAACCTCTGCCTTCCCCCAGGAGGATCGCTGTGGGTGATCACCACAGGAGTTGTCAGAGTTTGACACAAACAAAAGTGAAGACCCTGAGGGTTTACTGAAGAGAGGGGACCATGACCTTTCAGATCTGGGGCTGGAGATCCTCTAGAGAGGTACAGAAAGCTTTCAGGGAATAAAAGCCACACAGAGCAATGAGAAAGAGCTTACACTGAGCCAGGGCCCCTAGCAAGGGGCAGTGCAACTCTGGCCAGGCAAAGACACCTGAGATTCAGCACAACAGGCCCTAGGGGCTTTTTTCTCATGATTTGTTTATCTTTCAGTTTAAAATTTTCCATTTCTTTTTCCCCCCCTTTTCACCTAGTTTCTTACTTTATCAACTCTGTGTTTTTAGGTATTTTTTTAACTTCCATTTTTTACATTTTATAGATATAGTCTTCATTTTGGCTTCCTTTCACTGTATTCAATCTCATTTTTGTATATATATAAATTGTGCTATCTTTACAATGTCTTCTAATACACAGACTAAAATACACTCAGGACCAAGTGGATCACCTTGTTTTGTTGACCCTGTGAGATTATATTCTCTCTCACCCCCCTTTGTTTTCTCTTTTTCTTTTCTTTTATGGATTCTGACATCTTTGGATTTTTCTGGTGTGTACTTTGCTTGGGTTGTGGTCGATATTTTTGATTCTGTTCTCTCATTCATCCATTCTTCTCTGGGGAAAATGACTAGAAGGGGGAATTCACAACAAAAGAAAGAACCAGAGGTAATACTCTCTGCCACAGATCTAATCGATATGGATAAAAGTAAAATGTCAGGGGTGGAATTCAGGAAAACAATTATAAAGTTACCAGCTGGACTTGAAAAAAAGCATAAAGGACACTAGAGAATCTCTTAGTGCAGAAATGAGATGTAATCAGGCTGAAATTAAAAATGCTCTAACTAAAATGCAGTCTAAATTAGATGCTCTAACAGCTAGGGTAAATGAGGCAGAAGAGAGAGTAAGTGACACGGAAGACATTGATGGAAAAGAAGGAAGTTGAGAAAAAAGGAGAAAAATAACTAATGGACCATGAGGGGAGGCTTCAAGAAATCAACGATTCCATAAAATGAAACAATATCAGAATTTCTCTGGGGCCCTCTGGTGGCTTAGGGGTTTAAGCACCTGCCTTCAGCTCAGGTTATGATCCCTGGGTCCTGGGATCAAGCTCCACATCAGGATACCTGCTCAGCGGGGAGCCTGCTTTTCCCTCTCCCTCTGCCACTCCCCCTGCTTGTACTTTCTCGCTCTCTCTCTGTCAAATAAACAAATCTTAAAAACTTAAAAAGAATTACTGGGGTCTGAGGGAGAAGAAAGAGACAGAGGGCCAGAAGGTATATTTGAGCAAATCATAGCTGACAACTTCCCTAATCTGGGGAAGGAAACAAGCATTCATGTCCAAGAGGTAGAGAGGACCCTTCCCAAAATCAATAAAAATAGATCAACACACCCCAACATTTAATAGTGAAGCTTACCAATTTCAGAGATGGAGAGAAAATCTTGAAAGAAGCTTGAGACAAGAGGTTCCTAATCTACCGGGGTAGGAATATTAGACTGGCATCAGACCTATCCACAGAGACCTGGCAGGCCAGAAAGGGCTGGCATGATGTAGTCAGGATACTAAATGAGAAGAACATGCAGCCAAGAATACTTTATCCAGCAAGGTTGTCATTCAGAATGGAAGGAGAGATAAAGAGCTTCCAGGACAAACAGAAACTGAAAGACTTTGTGACCACCAAGCCAGCCCTGCAAGAAATATTAAAGGGGATCCTGTAAGCGAAGAGAGAACCCAACAGTAATATAGGTACTATGATAATTATTTCACAACATATCTGTTTATAAAATAATCACATTGTATGCCTTAAACCTAAACAATATTATATGTCGATTACATCTCAATAAACCTGGGAGGAAAAAAAGGAAGTCAGAGAATAAGGTATTTCATTCAAGGAAACAATGATTTGAATGACTGTGAATTTCTTACCAGAAACCCTAGATACTAAAAATAACACAACAATTTGAAAGTGCCAAAAGAAAATAACTGTCAACACAAATTTCAATCTCTTGAAAATTTCCCACTAATGAGGTGAAATAAAGACATTGTCAGATGAATTAATTAACCAGCAGACATGGTAAATAAAATTCTTCAAGTAGAAAGGAAAAAAAAAATACCAGAAGGAAACTTAGATCATAGATTTGAATGATGCAGAGAAAGGGGAACCCTCTTACACTGTTGATGGGAAAGCAAACTGGTACAGCCACTCTGGAAAACAGTATAGAGGTTCCCCAAAAAGTTAAAAATAGAACTACCGTATAATCCAGCAATTGTACTACTAGGTATTTAACTAAAGGATACAAAAATACTGATTCCAAGGGACACATGAACCCCAATGTTTATAGCAGCATTATCAACAATAATCAAACTAAGGAAAGGGTCCAAATGCTTATCAACTGATGGATGGATAAAGAAGATGTGGTATGTGTGTGTGTATATATATGTGTGTGTGTGTGTGTGTGTATATATATATATATATATATATATATATATATATATATATATATAATGGAATATTACTCGGCCATAAAAAAGAATGATATCTTGCCATTTGCAACAATGTGGTAGGGCTAGAGAGTATTATGTTAAGCAAAATATGTCAGTTAGAGAAAGACAAATGCCATATGATTCTACTCATATGTGGAATGTAAGAAACAAAACAGATAAACATAGGGGGGAAAAGAGAGAGGTAAACCAGGAAACAGAATCTTTTTTTTTTTAACATTAGGCTATTTTATTTGTATTTATTTTATTTTATTTTATTTTATTATGTTATGTTAGTCACCATACAATACATCATTAATTTTTGATGTAGTGTTCCATGACTCATTGTTTTCATATAACACCCAGTGCTCCATGCAATACATGCCCTCCTTAATACTCATCACTGGGCTAACCCATCTCTCCACCCCCTCCCCTCTAAAATCCTCACTTTGTTTCTTGGAGTCCATAGTCTCTCATGGTTCATCTCCCCCTCCGAATTTCCCCCCTTCATTTTTTCCTTCCTTCTCCTAATGTCCTCCATGCTATTCCTTATGTTCCACAAATAAGTGAAACCATATGATAATTGACTTTCTCTGCTTGACTTATTTCACTTAGCATAACCTCCTCCAGTCCCATCCATGTTGATGTAAAAGTTGGGTATTCATCCTTTCTGATGGCTGAGTAATATTCCATTGTATATATGGACCACATCTTCTCTATCCATTCATCTGTCGAAGGGCATCTCGGCTCTTTCCACAGTTTGGCTATTGTGGACATTGCTGCTATAAACGCTGGGGTGCATATGGCCCTTCTTGGCACTACATCTGTGTCTTTGGGGTAAATACCCCAAAGGAGTGCAATTGCTGGGTCATAGGGTAGCTCTATTTTTAATTTTTTGAGGCACCTCCACAACTATTTCAGGAAACAGAGTCTTAACAGAACAAACTGAGGGTTGATGGAGGGGAGGTGGGTGGTAGGGATGGGTTAAATGGGTAATGGGTATTAAGGAGGGCACTTGTGATGAACACCAGGTGTTGTATGTAAGTGACAAATCACTAAATTCTACACCTGAAACTAATAGTTAATACTATATGTTAACTAACTGGAATTTAAATAAAAACTTCAAAAAAATAATAAATAAATATACATGCATATATACATACATACTTTTACTTTCAACCTTTACTTTCAATAAATAAATATACATGCATACATACATACATACTTTTACTTTCAACAGATTGAAAGTAAAAGAATGGAAAAAGTATGCCATGCAAACATCATCAAACGAAAGCTGGAATTGCTATATTTGTATCAAAAATGTTATACTTCCTAGTGAAAAAAAGTTCAAGAGATAAGGAGGGACATTAATTACATAGTGATAAGATAGGTCATTCACCAAGAAGATAGAACAGTCCATACACATTATAATATGTGTATGCCCCTAACAAAATACTTTCAAAAATAGACGAAATAGAAAATAATACAACTGAAAGGAAAACGGACAAAATAAGGTTGAAGACTTCAAAACCTTTTTCTCAGTAATTGACAGATCAAGTTGATAGAAAATCAGCAAAAGTATAGAAGAACTGAATAAAACCATCAGCCAATTACATCTAACCGACATTTTTAAAACATTCCACCCAACAAGGAAAGAATACACATTCTTCTCAAGTGAACATGGTACACTCAGTAAGAGAGACCTTGGATATGGTCATATCATGGGAAGAAATTCAACATATTTAAAAGAGGAAGAATCATACAAAGTGTGTTCTCTAACCAAAATGGAATTAAATTTGAAATCAAAAACAGAGGGTAGGCAGGTAATACTGTTCATAAAATGACCTCAGTCTACTTTTTCTGCCTACAGATACCTTACACTCCAGTCAAACCTTGCTACTTTTAAACACATAATATATTTCCAATTCAGTCATTGGGTCAGTGGTCCCCAAGACCACTGTCAGGTTCAATGATTTGCTATGAATACACAGGACTCAACATATAAACATCATTTATTTATTACAGTGAAAGGATATAAAGCAAAATTAGGAAAGGGAAAAGGCTCATAGGGCAAAGTTTGGAGGAAACTAGATACAAGCTTCTAAGAGTCCTCCCAGTGTAGTACACAGGATCCACTAATTCTTATAGCAATGGGCGTGACAGCATGTGTGAAGTACTGTTTACCAAGAAAGCTCATTAGAGACTCCGTGTCCAAGATTTGTATTGGGAACTAGTTACATAGGCACTGTATGCCTAACACATACCAAAATTCCAGATTCCCAGAAAGAAAGCAGGTATTCAGCATAAACCATATTGTTTGCACAGTCTAGGCATGATGAGCCACTCCTATCATTTAGGGAAAATTTCATATTAATGTAGAGAACTGTTTACCAGTTAATTTCCCAGATAACCAGCCAAGAACAAGCCTTGTAAGCCAGGCTTCCTAAGGAGAGCAATCTCAACACTACTTCATTAGTTATGCATGGTCACCTTTGTATATACTGTTTCCACAGCTTGAATTGTCTTTCCAATCTTCCAGATTTATCTCAAACACCACATTTCCATTAAGCTTTTCTTTTTCTCTTAACAGGAAATAACTCTTCCTCCCTTGAATCCCATTGGCATTTGAACATCCCTCATGGTAATGACCTCACTATATTTTGTATAATAGCTATTGATTACTTTCATTCCTGGTGTCTTTCCACTGTGGCAGGGTATAAGATGACTTTATGGGGCCCAAAACCCAGGCTCTCTGGGATTATTTCCTAGGTGAACTCTAGTTATGGGGAGTTGATAAGTAGCTTCTCTCTTCTTGGGTTTGAATTCTAACTTCATTTAAAGCTGTGTGGTCATGTTTCTTAACTTCTCTGAGCCTCAGTTATCTCACCTGCAAATTTCCTAGAATTAAGCAAAATACTGTATGAAAAAATAGCCTGGCAAATAGTCCCTCAATACATTTCATTTCTTTTCTCTCTCCTCTCTACTTTAGAAGGTCACCAGACACAGATTAATATGTCCCTCTAATTTTGAACTTATTTGACTGCAATTCAGCAGTGTGAACCATGGCCCCTCTTGTTGCCATTTCCCTTTGCTGCTCTGCAGTCAACTCAGGTTTGTTGAGTTGAGTAGCAGAGGTCAGGGATATTGGAGAAAGTTTATCTGATCAGCTCAGCCTGAAAGCATTCAAAGCTAAATTGCAGAGAAATGAAATATCTTCAGATTCTACAAAGCATGTTCAACAAACCAAAAGTGATGAGGTGGAGAGGGGTGAGTGTCATCACAGCCAGGGAGGCATCAGGGAAATGGTGCAGTGTGAGGTCCAGCCTAATGGATGGAGAGATTTGGGTAAGTAAACCAGACCAAAGAGAACTCTAGGCAAGGGGACTTGTAGAAGCAAAGACCCAGGGGCGCCTGGGTGGCTCAGTTGGTTAAGCGACTGCCTTCGGCTCAGGTCATGATCCTGGAGTCCCGGGATCGAGTCCCACATCAGGCTCCCTGCTCAGCAGGGAGTCTGCTTCTCCCTCTGACCCTCCTCCCTCTCATGCTCTCTGTCTCTCATTCTCTCTCTCGCAAATAAATAAAATCTTAAAAAAAAAATTAAAAAAGAAAAAAAAAAAAAAAAGCAAAGACCCAGAGCGATGAATAAATAACCTATGATATTGTGAGGTTGAAAAAAATGTGTGGGTTAGAACAGATAGTTTGTGATGAAGGGCTATGAACAAAATTTGAGTAGGTGATTTGAGGACATTTCCAAAAGGAAAATAAACATTTTCTTCCATTAAACACATTAACTATTAAATAATTTTATGCAAGTGTGTCTTCCTGTAACAATTGAATTTAAAAGGTAATTATGTGCAGAGGGGGGAAAAGATGTTGGAGTAGTAGGGGACCCTATTCCAACCGGTCCTGGAATTGAGCTGGATATCTACCAGACCATTCTGAATACCCATGAAATCAGCCTGAGATGTAAGAAGATAGAGCTGGATCTCTACAAACAGAATATCGCAGGCAGTTGGTTTCGAGGTATGAAGTGGGGAGCCACGATTCCATGGGCAGATATTGGAGGATAAATGGCAGAGGAGGGAGCCTGGCTGTGGGGATCCTATACCACCGGTGAGCGACAGCCTCCCACACTGGGGACCGGGCACAGACTCCCAGACCGGTAGCAGTGGGGAAAGGACTTTAGAAGGAAACCAGAGCAGCAGGGCCATGTGTGCAAACTGGGGGCAGCTGGTGCTTTTAGAAGCACAAAGGACAGAGAGGAGCCTGGACCTGGAGGCGAGGACTAGGAGTGCTGCTGAGGGATGCACAACCCAATACGCTGCAGTTTATAGCAGCACAGACAGAAATGGAGATAGTGTGCCTGGGAGAGCTCATTGAAGAACAGACTGCGATCTCTCTGCTCTGAGACAGAGGGTTGGAAATGGTCTATTCTGCTCTGACTCTTGGAAGAGATGTGGAAAGCCACCATGGAAAGCCACCAGAGAACAAAAGCCTCAAAAAACTGGTTTCCACTGAGACCATCCCCCACCCCAGGGGGCAGGGCAACTCTGCCCAAACAGGATTGCCTGAGTAACAGCATGGCAGGCCTCTCCCCCAGAAGACAGGCTGGGAGAACAAGAGGCCAGCAGCCCTAAGGTCCCTAGAAAACAGGTGCAACTTGCTTGGGTTGTAGTCAATAATTTGGACTCTATACATTCCCTCAAACACCCATCAACAGAATGACTAGGAGGAAGAACCCCCAAAATAGGAAAGACTCAGAGACTATGACTTATGCCACAGATTTACAAATGAATACAGATATAACTAAGATGTCGGAGATGGAATTAAGGCTAGCAATTGTGAAGACAATGGCTAGAATGGAGAAATCAATTAATGGCAACATAGAGTCTCTAAGGGCAGAAATGAAAGCTGAATTGGCAGAACTGAAAAATGCTATCAATGAGATCCAATCTAATCTAAATAATCTAACAGCTAGGGTAAGTGAGGCAGAAGAACAAATGAGTGACCCGGAAGACAATTTAATAGATAAAAAGGGAAAAGAGGAGGCCAGGGAAAAACAACTCAGAAACCATGAAAATAGAATCAGAGAAATAAGTGACACCATGAAGCATTCCAATGTCAGAATTATTGGAATCCCGGAGGGGGTGGAGAGAGAGAGAGGACTAGAAGACATATTTGAGCAAATCGTAGCTGAGAATTTCCCTAATCTGGGGAATGAAACAAACATTCACATCCTAGAGGCAGAGAG